>NW_017670635.1:246999-382476 GCF_001879085.1 Nicotiana attenuata
TAATATCATAGTCCTTCAACAACTCTAACCACTCCTCTGGCGCAAATTTGATCCTTTGCTTGAACAAGTGCTGCAAACTCCGGTGGTCCAGTATAAATCTCACAAGGCACACCGTACAAATAGTGACGCCAGATCTTCAAGGAATGAACAATAGCAACTAACTCAAGGTCGTGGACAGGGTAGTTCTTCTCATGTATCTTCAACCGTCTGGACGCATAGGCAATCACTCTACCGTCCTGCATCAACACCGCTCCAAGGCCAACCCGTGAGGCATCACAATAAACTGTATAGGACCCCGAACCAGTAGGCAATATCAAAATAGGGGTTGTAATCAAAGCTGTCTTGAGCTTCTGAAAGCTCGCCTCACACTCCTCCGTCCACTAAAATGGGGCACCCTTCTGGGTCAATCTAGTCATAGGGGCTGCAATCGATGAAAACCCCTCCACAAAACGACGGTAATAGCCCGCCAAACCAAGGAAACTGCGAATCTCTGTAGCTGAGGACGGCCTGGGCCAACTCTGCACGGCCTCTATCTTCCTCGGATCCACCCGAATGCCCTCACTCGAAACCACGTGGCCTAAAAATGCCACAGAACTCAACCAAAACTCACATTTTGAGAACTTTGCATATAACTTCTTCTCCCTCAAGGTCTGAAGCACGGTCCTCAGGTGCTGCTCATGATCTTCCCGACTCCGGGAATACACCAGAATATCATCAATAAAAACAATAACGAACTAGTCAAGATATGGTCTGAACACACAGTGCATCAAATGCGTGAGAGCTGCTGGGGCATTGGTCAGCCCAAATGACATAACAAGGAACTCGTAATGACCATACCGAGTCCTGGAGGCAGTCTTCGGGATATCTGGCTCCCGAATCTTCAACTGATGGTAACCTAAGCGCAAGTCAATCTTAGAAAACACCTGTGCGCCCTTAAGCTGGTCAAACAGATTATCAATACGAGGCAAGGGATAACGGTTCTTCACTATAACCTTGTTCAACTGGCGATAATCAATACACCTACGCATGGAACCGTCCTTTTTCTTCACAAACAAAACAGGAGCACCCCACGGCGAAACACTGGGGCGAATAAAACCCTTATCAAGCAATTCCTGCAACTGATCCTTCAACTCCTTCAACTTAGGAGGGGCCATACGATACGGAGGAATGGAAATGGGCTGAGTGCCTGGCAACAAATCAATGCAGAAATTAATATCTCTATCAGGCGGCATGCCGGGAAGATCAGCTGGAAACACATCAAAAAAATCCCGTACCACTGGGACTGAATCAACAGAAGGGGGGTATCAACACTGACATTTCTCACATAAGCTAAATACACGGCACACCCTTTCTCAACCATACGCAGAGCTTTAAGGAAAGAGATAACTCTACTGGGAGTGTGATCTAAGGCACCCCTCTACTCAACACGCGATATACCTGGCATGGCCAGCGTCACGGTCTTGGCGTGATAATCAAGAATAGCATAATGGGCGACAACCGATCCATACCCAAAATAATATCAAAATCAACCTTACTGAGTAACAATAAATCTGCTCTGGTCTCAAAACCACGAATAGTAACCAAACATGACCAATAAACGCGGTCCACAACAAGAGAATCCCCCACAGGAGTAGAAACATAGACAGGAAGACTCAAGGAAATCCCGAGGTACACCCAAATGCGGGGCAAAATAAGAAGACACATAAAAATAAGTGGAGCCTAGATCGAATAGAATCGGTACACCTCTATAACAAACCATGACAATACCTGTGATGACAGAATCGGAGGCAACAGTCTCGGTACGGGTAGGTGGGGTAGCAACTGGGGTTGTAACAATAGCCTGAGAACTCTGCGGGGCGCGCGGTGGCCGAGAAGTCTGTAGAGATGCACTCCTCCCAAGTCTAGGGCAATACCTCACCACATGGCGTATGTCACCACACTCAAAGCAACCTCGCGACTGACGTGGCAGTGGGAACTGTGCGGTACGGGTACTCCGAGACCCCTGAACACCTGAAACTCCGTGTGAAATCCGAGATGCAAACTGAGCTGGCTGGCCCACAAAACCTCTACCATGACGCACCCCGCCTCCAAAATAAGGACCAGTATATCTCCCCGGTCCACGAGGTCTACTCACCTCTCTATACTCTCCCTCCTGACCTCGCCTGTCCTCTCTCTCCTGGACCCACCTGTCTCCTACTTGGCGAGAGGTCCTCACCACCCGCTGAACTGGGACCACAGGTTGTGTCGCCATGACGCCTGGAACCTGACCAATAGGAACTCGCTGCTCTGGAGTGGGGGCGGCGGGAGTCTGGGTCCCTCCCCCGATCTGCGAAGTAGTCGGTACAACCTGAATCAATCCCGCCTAAATCAACGTACTAAACATGCTCAGGAACTGCGCCAAAGCCTCTTGAAGAGCTGGAGTAGTAGTAGTCGTAGGCGTGTCAGGTGACTGAACTCCGGCTAGATCTGTTGATGGTACCTCGGCGGCAGCTCGCGCAGGTGCTCTCGCTGCACTACGGGTGCGTCCTCGGCCTCTACCCCGGCCCCGGCCTCTGACGGCTGCAGTAGGGGGCGCGGGTGCCTGATCATCTCGAGTAGCATGTGTCCTCACCATCTGTGAGAGAATAGAAGGCAGAAGTTTAGGATTGTGATGTCAAAAATTTCGCACGACAGGGAATCAAATGAAGTGAGATTTTCCTAACGGTTACATAGCCTCTCGTAGATAAGTACAGACGTCTCCGTACCGATCAGCGAGACTCTAATAAACCGGCCTGTGTTCCATGACTCCTATGAACCTAGAGCTTTGATACCAACTTGTCACGGCCCCAGTTCACCCTCCATGAACATGTCGTGATGGCACCTAGTTCCTACAACTAGGTAAGCCTAACAATGCGGAAATAACAGCCTAAATTGCGAAATGGTTAAATAAAGCTAGACATATTAAAATAATAACTGCATATAAGGCCGCTCGGCCTATACAACTCAAAAGGAATGCGGGAGTCTACAACTCAATCCCAAAACCCGAAAACTCACGGGAACCACAGGCTAATAGAAATACTGTAAATGCTCTAATCTCCAGAATGTCTACATCAAAAGTATGATAGAATCTAGACACTACAGATAGAATAAGGAAGGAGACTCTTCGGTCTGCGGACGCTGCAGATATACCTCGAAGTCTCCGTAGCTCTCCTCACCTCAAGGATAGTGCGCCTGAGTGGAGGTACCTGGATCTGCACATAAAAAAAACATGCACAGGAAGGGCATGAGTACACCACAGCGGTACTTAGTAAGTGCCAAGCCTAACCTCGGTTGGGTAGTGACGAGGAAGGTCAGGACCCTACTGAGGCTAAACAATAAAATATAAATCAACAGTATGAAAATAGGCAGTAATAGTGAGTACAACAGTGGAATAAGACAGACTAAACAAAGCAATAACAAATACACAATGAACGGAGCAAACACAGAATAAGTACAGCTCAATACCAATGGTAACAATGAGGATCTCCCAGGATACCGTCCTGTAGTCCTTTTCTCAACTGTCCAGTGGATCTCCCGGGATACCGTCCCGTAGTCCATCATATGTGTATATCCGAAGGATCTCTCGGGATACCGTCCCGTAGTCCAACTATCAATGTGCAGGGGGATCTATCGGGAATCTAACCCGCAGTCCCAAAGTAAATGTACAGGGGATCTATCGGGAATCTAACCCGCAGTCCCAAAGTAAATGTGCAGGGGGATCTATCGGGAATCGAACCCGCAGTCCCAAAGTAAACAAACAAGGGGGGGAGCTACCGGAATCCCACATCCGTAGTCCCAATGTAAATGTGCAACCACAACCAGAAGATATTCAGAAATGAAGTACAAAAGACAAACATTAGGTAGTACTAGCCTAGCATGCTTCACGTAGTACAATCAAGGCAACTTAAACAATTAGGCAAGATAAATCAACTAAACATGCTTTTCTAATCTAACACAGGTTATAACTACAAGTAAAATAAGGCAAATATGAAGGAAACTCAGTCTCAATATCTTAAGTAAAAACCGGATTTTTCAACAATTAGCTCAAGTACACGCTCGTCACCTCACGTACAAGGCACTCAATTACCACATATCATATCCTAAGGGGAAAGGTCCCCCACACAAGGTTAGACAAGCCACTTACCTCGAACCGGCTCAAAATCAACTAGAAATCACGCCTTTGCCACGAGTATCCGACTCCAAATGGCCCAAAATCTATTCAATTCAATTACACATTGTAAATAACATCGCAAACAACTAGTTTTGCTATTTAATTCAAAGCTACGACGTGAAATTAGGTGAAATGACCAAAATTCCCTTTAGGCCAACGTCTCGGAATCGAATAATTTTCAGATTTTCAGAACCCTCGTACTCTTACGAGTCTAACCATATAAAAATCTCCCAAATCGAAGGTCAAACACCCACTCAAAACCCAATAGTTTAGCCTATGAAGTTTCACCCAATTTTTCCAATTTTTGATCCTAAATTCGAATCTTTAATGATGGATTTAACTACAAAATGATGAAATATAACTAGATTGGATTAAAGAAACGTTACCCAATAATCTTCTCTTCAAAACCCTCTAAAAATCGCCCTTCCCCGAGCTCAATTTGATTTTTCTAACTTATGAAAACTAACCCTTGAAATTTCTATATCTGCTCAGGGGTTTCCGCTTCTACGGACAAGGGACCGCTTCTGCGGTCCCTCTTATGCGGAAAACGAGCCGCTTCTGCGACTTTCACCAAAAAAAACGACGTCCGCTTCTGCGGTTCAATAACCGCTTATGCGGTTTCGCTTATGCGGATTTCTTACCGCTTCTGCGGTTTTCTTACAGTTGACCCAGGACCGCATCTGCGATAGAAGCCTCGCAGGTGCGTAACCGCATCTGCGGTAGATCTTCTGCACCTGCAGAAAAAGCTGACGGAGCCCAAATTCGCTCCTGCGATTGAGTGGCCGCTTCTGCGGTTCCCAAGCCGCAGAAGCGAAAATACCAGAAGAGAAAAAAAACCAACTGCTGCAACCTTTCAAAAATTCTCCGTTAACCACCCGAAATCATCCCGAGGCCTCCGGGACCTCAACCAAAAGCACCAATAGCACCTAATACCTTATTAAAACTTGTACCAATCCTTAAACCACCTAAAACAACGCCGGAAACTCGAATTAATCAGTGATTTGAGCCTAAGAACTTCAAATTCCATCAAAACACGCTTTCGATCAAAAACCTAACCAAAACACGTCTGAACGACCTGAAATTTTGCACACACATCCCAAATGACACGACGGAGCTACTGCAACTTCCGAAATTCCATTCCGGCCCTCGGATCAAAAACTCACTAACGGACCGGAAACTTCAAAAATTCAACCTTCGGCATTTCAAGCCTAAATGAGCTACGGACTTCCAAAATACATTCCGAACACGCTCCCAACCCCGAAATCACCTAACGGAGCTAACGGAACCATCGGATTTCCATTCCGAGGTCGTCTTCACACTGTTCCGACTACGGACCACTTTTCCACACTTAAGCTCTTATTTAGGGACTAAGTGTCCCAAAACTCTCCGAAACTCAACGCCGAACGTCCCGGCAAACCAAAATAGCAGAAATGAACTTAGGGGAAGCAGTTAATAGGGGATCGGGGCGTTAATTCTTAAGACGACCGGCCGGGTCGTCACAATAAGATTCCATGAACTCATTAGTTGTTTAAGCCCACTTTGTAACTGCAAATGATTACTTGCCTGATGTAAAGGAATTGAATAAAAATCAAGTCATAAAGAAAGAGAGAGCGAGAGAGAATCTTCAAATTTTTTAAAAACAAATTTATATATATTAAAAAATGACATAAAATTCTTATACGTACTACTCCATCTGTCTCAATATATGTGGCACCGTTAGACTTACACGGAATTTAAGATAGAGAGAAACATTTTTGAAATTTATAGTTTAAAATAAACTTTAAACATTTGTATGGTCACAAATTATATCGTTAAAGGAAATGAAAATTTTGAAGTTAAACTATTTCTAAGTATAGAAAGATGACATAATGCCATACAAATTGAGATGGAGACAGTAATAATTAAAGTATTTAAAAATGATTGTCTAAGAAAATTCCCTGAGACTCTTCAAACTGTAATAGTGACACATAAAAGTGAGTATTGAAACTTCTTTAATCTTTATCCATTCTTCTGTGTCCTTTTTCTCTGTACTTTGGGTGGGGAATCAATCTCAATAGAAAATATGGTAATGTCCCATAAATACGTGATAACGCGTGAATGCGCCGAATATGAGAGTTGGCATTTAGATAGCTAGGCCCCATTCACTGAGCCTTCTTTACCTACCCATTCATTATTTATGTGCTTCGTACTAATCAAACTGCTCCATTCTTAAAACAACTTATCAAAAACCCAGAAAGGGATGCTTCATATCTACATTCTTTAATTCTTTCCATTTTAGTAGAAATACTTAGCTATCCACTAAATTTGGTATGTTCCTATTTCTTCTCACTTCTTCTTTTGTCTCCTTTCTTGTTATTATGTTTAAAGCTGCTAAATTTTTTGTTCTTACTTCTTTGTTTGAGCTGAACATGTCCAAGAGTTGCTTTCATTTTGTACTTGAAAATTTGTTAAATAATATATGTGAACTGGGAATTTGCAGGTATATTATAAGGGGGTTTGAGTGTCAATTCTTTCATTAGTGTTCCAATGAGGAAATTGGCTTTGCTTCATCTGCTTTGTGGAATCTTGGTTTTTTGGAGTGTTTCTGTGGTAAAAGCAGAGGATGATTATAAATACTTCACATGGACTGCCACTTATGGAATGGCTTCTCCACTTGGAGTTTCCCAGCAGGTTTGCCACTTTGTTTATTTATTAACTGTCTAGCTAGATGCTATTATTATCTTTATTGTAGTAAATGTTGATACGGGTTAATCAAGAACTTGAACTTTTATGATAAGTTTTGACCTTTTTATGATAAATGTTGTAGGTGATCCTTATCAATGGTCAATTCCCTGGTCCTAGGCTTGATCTTGTCACTAATAACAATGTTATCCTTAACTTGATTAATAAGTTGGACGAGCCCCTTCTCTTGACATGGTGAGTCTCTTTTACAATCTCTCCCTATATGTTACGCGCCTATTTAAGTGATGAAGTTTGCTCAAATTTGGCATAAGCTTTCCCGTAACTTCTTATTTGGCGTTTAACTTGTTAACTATACTTGTTTCTTTCAAAATGTATTTCCGGTTTGGATTATGGCATTTGACGTAGGACAGAAAAAAAATAAATTTGGATTGACCGTATAAATCAAAGGCGAATAAAGGACTTAAACTTGATGAGTTCAATCTTTAATACTTTTGAAATTATGAGTTCAGAATTTTATATTTATGAAATGTTTAGTGGTATATCATGTTATATGTCAAAAATACTGGATTCAATTGAACCCAACGAATACAAGCTGCATCTGCCACCGACTGCATTCATGGAGGGAGGAACTAGATAGTGTAGTCTTACATGTTAAATTACTTTTCATGTTTAGGAATGGAATTAAGCAGAGAAAGAACTCTTGGCAAGATGGAGTTTTGGGAACTAATTGCCCTATTCCTCCAAACTCAAATTACACTTACAAGTTCCAAGCTAAAGACCAGATTGGAAGCTATACTTATTTCCCTTCAACTCAATTACACAGAGCTGTGGGAGGCTTTGGGGCGCTTAATGTTTATGCAAGATCTGTAATACCCGTTCCATATGCAAAACCTGATGGAGACTTCAGTTTACTTATTGGTGATTGGTACAAGACCAGTCATAAGGTGACTCTACTGCCTATCTCTTGCACTCTTTTATATTAAAGTTTAGCTACCATCACTCTTGAAATAACTTTCTGAAGATTTTGATGCAAATGTTATGTCCTCATTTTTATGAATTTTGAGGAAATGTCCGGCCATTTTAAGAAACTGCTTCAAGGAAATTAGATGAAGTTGTCTGTTGCTCTGGTGTGGAAGAATTTTTAACTATGTAAGTGTGCTTAATTCCTTCGTATCCTTGGAACTTGCAGGCATTGCAGCAGATATTGGATTCGGGCAAGTCTCTTCCTTTCCCAGATGGTCTCCTTATAAATGGACAGAAGCAGTCAACTTTCAATGGCGATCAAGGTTATTCTCAGCATTTAAAACAATCTTCCCTGATGTCTTTGTTTGTCACTGAATTGCCATTCACTTTCACACTGTGCTGCTTTTTATCCTCTAGAAATAACAAATCATTGATAACACTAATCTTGCTTTTGGTCTTCAGGAAAAACATATATGTTCAGGATTTCAAATGTGGGTTTGAAAAATACCATTAACTTCAGAATACAGGGCCACAAGATGAAGCTGGTCGAGGTTGAAGGATCCCATGTTATCCAAAATTTATACGATTCTTTTGATGTCCATGTTGGTCAATCTTTATCCATCCTTGTCACATTGGACCAATCTCCAAAGGACTACTACATTGTTGCATCTACAAGGTTCACCACGACTGTTCTTACTACCACTGCAGTGCTCCACTACACAAACTCTCAAACACCCGTATCTGGACCTGTGCCAGCTGGTCCACCCGACCAATTTCAGTGGTCTCTGATGCAAGCCAGAACATTCAGGTACATATTACCAATGTGCATTCACTGCCTCCTCTCATCAATGGATTTTTGTCTCCAACTTTAGAATCCTGGATTCCTTTGTTGCACTCAGTCCATGTATTTAGTGAACTTTTTATTTTATTCGCCTTGACTATACATTCATAGATCACTAGGGTGAAGGGTAACCTAGGAAATTTTACTAACAACTGGGTCGCGCAAGGGCAGTTCAGAGCATAAACTATTTGTTTGAAAGGCAAGTAACATGAGTCTCCTAGTGCAGTGTCCGTAATGGTGGATCACATTTCTGTCGCACTGGCTTATCATTCTTTACTCAAGCATATAGTTTGGAATGCGGAAAGGAAAAGGAGACAGCTTTGATTGTTATAACTCTTCAATAACCTAACTTGTTCTTTTGCTTTTGAAGGTGGAATCTGACATCAAATGCAGCTAGGCCAAATCCTCAGGGTTCATTCCATTATGGGAAAATTACACCTTCAAGGACTATTGTGCTTGCCAATTCTGCACCACTTATCAGTGGGAAGCAGAGATATGCTGTCAACAGCGTCTCTTATGTTAATCCAGACACCCCTCTGAAGCTTGCTGATCACTTCAACATTCCTGGTGTTTTCAGTTTGAATTCCATTCAAACTATTCCAACTGCTGCTTCTCCATCCCTAGCTACAGCTGTGTTGCCAGCTTCTCTCCATGAGTTCCTCGAAATCGTTTTCCAAAACAATGAGGATACCGTGCAGTCGTCGCATCTTGACGGTTATGATTTCTGGGTCATAGGGTATGTCACAATCCTTAAAAATGTTTTCATTGAACCTCGGTATGAGCTAAGCAGAGTTCTCTAATTCTTCCTATTGTTAATATTTGCAGTTTCGGATCAGGTACTTGGACGCAAGATAGTAGAAAAGAATATAATCTTGTTGATGCTCTTACTAGACATACTACACAGGTAATCCCAGTTTCCTCCTTGGCAATACTACTGTTTCTGGTCTAAAATGCTGCATAACTAATATAATCTCCGTTCCAGAAAACAAAAAATGTCCTTAAAAATTAGGCAATCACAATATAACAGTCAATGTATTATGCTGCACAACAATTCCTACATTATTATTCATTGCATTTTGTTTACGTCAATATGAAATGTTTCATGCAGGTTTATCCTAAATCTTGGACTGCTATATATGTTTCTTTGGACAACCAAGGAATGTGGAATTTGAGGTCTGCAATGTGGGATAGGCAATATCTCGGACAGCAAGTTTACCTAAGGGTCTATAATCCAACAGCCAGTTTAGCAAACGAATATGACATACCTACCAATGCTCTTCTCTGTGGCAAAGCTGTTGGTCGACATCCTTAATTTGATGAATATAAGGTCTTATGTTTTCTTGGTCATAAGATGTTGACTACAAGAGATTAGCTTTACCAATAAAAAAAGAGAGGTTGACTACAAGAAATGACGGCAAAAGAAACTACTTGGCTAACTTATGTTGTACTGCATCACAAACAATTGAGTACTACTATGTGTTTTTTTTATTGTTGGCTAAGCTAGTTTTTGATGCAGTTAGTTCTGAGTTTTTACTGCTTAGAAATTATTTATTAAGGGCATTTTTGTATTCAAATACTTCTATTTTGACATTCTAATATATATACTCTTATTCTGTATCATATCTTGAATTAAATAATGTGTTTATTCTCGTATAACTTAATATAATTACTCCCTCCGTTGTAATTTATGTGAACCTATTTTACTGGGCACGGAGTTTAAGAAAAAAAGAGAAACTTTCGAACTTGTGGTGCAAAATGAAGAACATATATTTTGTGTGGCTATAAATCATTGCGTAAAGGTAAATTATTTCTAAATATGGAAATGGTCATTCTTTTTTGAACGGACTAAAAAAGAAATAGGTTCACATCCATACACTATATTAAAAGCACGAAGGCCCTTAGCCAAATGTCGTTCGCCTTTTTGCCCCTTTAAAACTAGAGTTCACAATGAATAAAATAGTCATTTTATTAATTTTCTAATATTTATACTATTAATTTTCTAATATATAAGATTTTAAAATCAACTAAAACTTTAGTTATTATAGTAGGAAATCCCAATACTTAAGATATTAAGATCAATTAAAATTTGGGTGATGCTAAACGGCCCAACTTTAGTAACCCAACTTTGGCCACACTCATGAAAAGATATCAAAGACCCCCTAACTATTTAGCCTACAATTTTCCCTCCAAAATACAAAATTAAATATTGAGAGGCTTTTCCTATTCCAAAGCATTGACGTATGCGAAAGTTGAATGTTGGTAGCTGAAAAGTCTTTGTAGTATATTTGTATTTTCATTGTATTTTATGTGTATACAAATTATTGTATTTTCTTAAAAACAAATACGGTATATGATTTAGTATACTTCCTCCTTATCAAACCAAGTCAAGTGGACACTTTCTCCTTATCTAAAAATGGATTCAAACCAAAAAAAAAATTGGTGGTACAAGAAAATATGAATCCAAATGAACATAACACAAATACAACAACCACAAATATCCTGTATGTCTTGAAAGTTCTAAAATTATAACATTTTTAAAACAAAACATAGACTTCTAAACCTACAAAAATATTTTGAAATGTGATTTTTAATGTCTTAAAGGTACTGATTATGTGAATTTGTGATGGTTTGTTAAGGTTCTAAATCTAGAAACACGATTTCTATTATAAATTTGGTATATATTATATAAATCAAATAAGAAAAACTAATACACAAAATTTAGTAAATTTATAAGTTCTAAATATTGAAAAAAACTTTATGTCTTAAACATTAGAAAAATAATTAAATCCCTAAATACTAGAAAAATAATTAAAGTCCCAAATACTAGGAAAATAATAAAATAATTATTTTATCGTGTGTAAAATATATTATTTAAGGATAAAAAAGGCGAATATCCTAAATGTATTGAATGTTCCAAAATTATAACATTATTCAAACATAGACTTCTAACCCTACAAAAAATATTTTGAAACATAATTTTTAATGTCTAGGAAACAGCCTATGTACCTTCACAAGGTAAGGGTAATAAGGTCCGCATACACATTACCCTCTCTAGCTCCACTTGTGAAATTACACTGAGTTTTGATATTGTTATTGTTGAAGTACTAATTATGTGAATTTTGTATGGCTTTTTAAACTTCTAAACCTAGAAACACGAGTTCTTTTATAAATTTGGTATATATTATATAAATCAAATAAGAAAAACTAATACACAAAATTTAGTAAATTTAGAAGTTCTAAATATTGAAAAAAAAATTAAAGTCTTAAACATTAGAAAAATAATTAAAGCCCTAAATACTAGAAAAATAATTAAAGTCCCAAATACTAGGAAAATAATAAAATAATTATTTTATTGTGTGTGAAATATATTATTTAAGGGAAAAAAGGCGAATGTCCTATATGTCTTGAAAGTTCTAAAACTATAACATTATTCAAACGAAAGAATTACAAGAAAATACACATGACTTCACACCATAACAAAAAATGGCCCATGTTTTTAAGTTTTACCCCACCTAGCGCACATTGTACATATTTTGAAAGCACTTGCAAATTCAAAATATATGTTTTTACAACAATTGCTTCTAAAAGCTATGGCGTTAATTCTTTGTTCTCACAACTATTGCTTTCACTCTCTCTTCTTCTCACATCTTTTACATATGCTTCAAAGGACCGTGTATTTTCTGCTTCTCCTCTTGTTTCACCTGCTTGCAATGAAAGAAAATTGAAGAGTAGAAGTCCACCATTGAAGATCATTCAAAGCTTTGCTTTTGAAAATGGGTTGTTTTGAATTTGTTAGTTGTTTGGATTGGGTATTGTTCCAATTGATTGAAAATATCAAAAGGAGTACAAAATTTAAATTTGAAGTGATTTGGAGTAGATTTGAGCAAGATTTGAATTAAATTTCAGAAAAGACGCAAGAAAGAAGACGAAGTCAGTTTTTTGTATAATTATGTATAATCTTGTATAATATTGTATATGAGTGTAGAAACACACCTTATACACTGTTATACACTTTTATACACCTTTATACAAGCGTCTGTAGACGAACTTCTTCCACGATTTTCAGTTGCAATTCTTATTCAAAACCAGCCCAAATCTCCATTAAATGACTTCAAATTTTATATACAACCTCCTTATACTATTTCTAACAAGTCTAAATAATACCCACTCCAAATTTTTCATAAAATCAAATTCGAAATTTAAACCCACATATTTAAGCTTGTTAAAAATCTAATTTTCACCACCCANTAAAAAAATAATTAACAGAAGAAGTAAGATTCTCCTTCTTTAATTACTATCCTTAATACTACAAAGAGTGCACGTCAAATTTTTTTGTTGGTTAAAAAGAAAAAATAACAAGACAATAACTAGGAGACCGATTAATCTATCTATCTATATATATATATATATATACACTATATTAAAAGCACGAAGGCCCTTAGCGAAATGTCCTTCGCCTTTTTTACCCTTTCAAAATGTATTTCATATTGGACAAAATTATAATTTAAATTATTTTCCTAATATTTAGGACCTTAAAATCAATAATTTTTTGAGTTATTAATCGTTTTTGAAATATTTATAGAGTCCCAATAAAATTGATTAAGATTTACCTTACATAAATTCTTTCCTAATTAAAGTATGTAACATATTTGTAATTATTAGTACCAAAATTTTAAAAAAAAAAATTAAGGCTAAACATTAACTACACGTAGAAGGAGTTCTTGGGCATAAAGTTTTTAAAAATTAAGTATAATTTGTTATGTTTTTTCCCTAATATTTAGTATCTTGATATAAACTAAAATTTTATTTATTAAATTTTATTAGGACTAAGACCTTATATTTAGGATTTCGATATCAATTAGAACTTAATCAAAATCAATTAAGCTTTTATCTAATCCAAATTATTTATACCTATAGCTTTCCATATATTATATACTATATTAAAAGTACGAACTTCCTTAGCGGAATGTTGTTCTTCTTTTCTACACTTTAAAAAATAATTTCTTATTTGATAAAAGTGTAAATTATTTTTTTTTTCTAATATTTAAGTGAAATACATTAAAATTTTGGTATTAAATCTTTTCTTATTTGAACTACGTAGGAACTCCTAATATTTAAGTTATAAATTTATTTCTTAAATTTCTAATCACTAAAAGTTACTATTGTAAACTACCATAAACACATAAGGGCGAGTAAGAAAATATCTTTAAATAAACGGCATGCTTAAGTTTAAAAATAATAATAATAATTCATAATAATAATATATAACATACTTTAATTTTTTATTTACATATTGTAATATATGGCCATACTAAATCCCAAACACAATTACAATATTTGACAAAGTGAAGCATAGATAAGATACTTAGATTTATATATTGAAATTAGCAATAAATTGTACTCTAATTTATAATATCGTTTAAAATATAACTTTCTACGTACTTTTTTAAAAAAATATGCTTTTTAAGTAATATAGGAAGTCAAATAATATTATTCATATGATTTTTTAAAATTTATTCCCAACGATAAGCATACTCGCAACGAGCGTACTCTAAAACTATCCCGTCTAGGCACGGAGGTCCTTAACGAAATGTCATTCGCCTTTTCTGTCTTTTGAAAATAGAGTTCACACTGAACAAAATAGTCATTTTATAATTTTACTAGGACTTTAAAATCAACTAAAATTTTCTCTATTAAATCTTTACTTATTTAAATATATAATAATTGCTAAAATTTAGATTCATTAAAACTTTTACCTTACAAATAAAGATAGATGAAGAAGCTATAGCCCTAGAAAAACTTTATTCTTTATAGACATCATTAAACAAAAAATTATGCTAAGAAACAAAAAAAGAGAAATTCAAGTTATGGACTAACTAATTATTTGAAGTTTGTAATGCTTTATTAGACATTCTAGAAAAACAAAACCTTTAAAAGGGTTGATAAAAAATAATTTGTGACGACCCGACCCGTCGTCTCATGTATTACAGCCCCGTTTCCCCCATTTACTGCTTCTTCATGTTTCATTATCAGCAACGAGTGAGTTATAGTTGAATTGAATTGGTTTGGATAGGAAATGAGACACTTAGTCTCTTTAAGGAAGGCTTAAGTTGGAAAGGTCAACCGGACGTTGACTTATGAGTTAGAAGGCTCGAATGTGATTTCCGGTGATTCGGTTAGCTTCGGGGGATGATTTGTGACTTGGGAGTGCGATCGGAATTGATTTTGGAGGCCCGGGTGTAGAATTAGGCTTGAATTGGCGAGGTTAGTATTTTGGCGAATTTCGGTGGATGGGTGAGAATTTGATCCGGGGGTCGGAATGGAATTCCGAGAGTTGCTGTAGCTTCGTAAGGTGATTTTGGATATGTGTGCAAAATTTTAGGTCATTCGGAGGTGTTTTGGTCGGGTTTTTGATCAAATGCGTAATTCGGAAGTTTTTAAGAAACTTAGGCTTGAATTCGATGTGATTTGATGGCTTTACCGTTGTTTGATGTGGTTTGATGATGGGAACAAGTTTGAATGAGGTTTTAGGATGTATTGGTATTTTTGGTTGAGGTCCCCGGGGTCTCGGGGTGAATTCGGGTGGTTAAACGGAGAATTCGGAGTTTGTTGTAGGTTTGAAGTTGCTGGTTCTGTCATTTCCGCATCTGCGGAAAAGGGACCGCATAAGCGGTTCCGCAGATGCGGCGTATTGGTCGCAGAAGCGGTCCTTGAGGGACCAGGGTTTTCCGCAGAAGCGGACGTGGATCCGTAAATGCGGCGACCGCAGAAGCGGTTCTAGACCGCATAAGCGGTCCGAGGGAATTTAAGTGAGATCGCAGAAGCGATCGTTTGGTCGCATACGCGGTGACCGCAGGTGCGGCATATTAACCGTAGAAGCGGAAAAACGGTCTGGGTTTAAGTGAACAGTGGTTCAAGAATTGGAAAGAGAAGAAAAATGTTTTGGACTTCGGTTTAGGCGGTTTCTTGGGCGATTTTGAAGAGAATTCGAAGGGGCTNCTTTCTCTATCCTTAAGGTAGTAATATTCAGTTGCTTGGTTGATGATGTATGGGAGAGAAATATTTTTGTTTGTATTGTTTTCTAAGTTGTAGTTTCTGTTTAACCAAATGTTCCAAAGTAAGAACAGAAGGAGTTGATTCCAATTGATAATGTTCGAGGGAATCTTGGGGTTACTGTGTCTGAGGGTGTCCATCCAGCCCTGGTTATTGGAGCTGGAGGCTGCACTGTCCCATTTAAGGGAATACCAAACCTTTTTTGCGACGACACAGTGAAGGAAGATATGAGGAAGGTTTTCCTCGCCTGACCTACAAATAGTGCATGATTTATCTACGTTCATATCAATGTGGTAAAGGAAAGATCGGGAGGGAAGTCTATTGTGATAATATTTTCAGAGGAAGAATTTTATTTTATTGGGGCAGTGAGCATCCCATATCCATTTGAAGCTTTTAATGGTAGGAGTGGGATTCTCTATGAAGGGGTAGCAGGATGCCGTAGAAAAAGTACCATCACTATTAGGTTCTCAAAGGAGGCAGTCATAGGGGCGATTACTAGGAATGGTAATATTGTTGATATTATTGGGGAGTAGAACAAAAGATAGTTTTTCAAACGACCATGAGTTGTTGTTTATAAGATCACTAATTTTGTAGTATGGTCATTTATATTTAAGGGCCTTCTGTGCAGCTTCTGATGGCGGGAATTTGGAATCCACCTAGCATTCCAAATAGAGAGGGTGGAGTTCCTTTGTATGGACCAAAGGATCCCTTTNTATTGTTTAATAATATTTATGTGATTTTTTAAAACTGTGTATCCATCAAGATAAGGTTCACGCGCAAAGCGCGTACCCTAAGACTAGTTTATATTAAAAGCACGAAGGCCCTTAGCGAAGGCCCTTGGCTAAATGTCGTTCGCCTTTTTTACCCTTAAAAAATGGAATTCACACTGGATAGAATAGTTATTTTATTAATTTTCTAATATTTAGGTGTAACGACCCGACCGGTCGTTTTGAGCTTTTGCACTTCGATCGCCAGTTCTCGGGCATGACTTGCCCCGTGTTATGTATTGTGACTAATGTAGATCGTTGGTTTTGATTTTCAGGAAAATTTGGAATGAATTTGAAAGAACAGTTTCAGTTGAAAGCTTGGAATTTGAAAGGTTTGACCAAGAGTTGACTTATTTGAATACGAGCCCGGATCGGAGTTTTTATGATTTGGTTAGCTTCGTTGGGTGATTTATGACTTAGGAGCGTGATCATAAGTGATTTTGGAGGTCCGGTGTAGAATTTGGCTTGAATTGGCGAAGTTAGTATTTTGGCGATTTCCGGTCGATAGGCGAGATTTTGATCCGAGAGTCCGAATGGAATTCCAAGAGTTTCTGTAGCTTCATTATGTTATTTGGGATGTGTGTGCAAAATTTCAGGTCATTCGGAGGTGTTTTGGTTGAGTTTTTGATCAAATGCGTGTTTCGGATGTTTTTGAAGAACTTAGGCTTGAATTCGGTGAGAATTGATGATTTTAGTGTTGTTTGATGTGTTTTGATGATTGGAACAAGTTTGAATGATGTTTTAGGATGTGTTGGTGCTTTTGGTTGAGGTCCCGGGGGCCTCGGGGTGATTTCGGATGGCTAACGGGAAGTTTTAACTGTTGGTTTTTGGCTNGTGACCGCCAGCGTTCGCGGCACCGGATGTTGTCTTTTGTTTTCCAGAAATTTTACTTGTATATATTTATTGGCCTGTAGTTGTGTTAAGGTTTCCTTAGATGCTCGTGACTTGTGACACCCCGGTCGGGTAGTAATTAACGATTTCTAAAGCCATTAAGTTGTATCTTCTATTCATTTATGTTTAATAATTGTTAGTGAAAGGATTTGGGTTAGTTGGCTGGCCTTGTCTTCACGAGAGGCGCCATCACGATCGGGTATGGGAATTGGGTCGTGACAAGTTGGTATCAGAGCCTAGGTTACTAGGTCTCACGAGTCATGAGCAGGTTTAGTAGAGTCTCGCGGATCGGTACAGAGACGTCTGTATTTATCCTCGAGAGGCTGCAGAACCTTTAGGAAAACTTCCCATTCTTGGAATTCTTATCGTGCGTACTTGATTCAGCTTGAGATATAACTCTTGAAATTCCTTCCACACGTCTGTATGCGCACGTGAGCGCTCAGTATTATATGTGCCTTGATGGTTTGTGATTCCCCGATCGAGGGGCGAGATGTAATCTTCGTGAGTATGTTGGGCCAGTCTGGAGGACTTGAGGCCGGATCCTTGCCTATGGCTTGAGCACTGAGGTGCTGATTGTGTGAGCAAGTGTTTTGAACTTATATGTTCAGTATTGCCCCTATTAGCCGGAATGGCGGTTTGGTATTCATGTGATGAGTATGTTAGTACTGCGAGATGTAATTATATGACTTGGTAGTGACGAAGAAGTCTGCAGGATAATAGATGAACTGTTAAGTGATTCGACTCCTATTGTGGATTGATGTGTAGCCCGAATTATGGTCGCGTGAAGAATATTGTCGTACCTCCTAGTTTGGAAGTGAAGTGCATTGCATGCGGCGGTATGAGTTCGGACTCAGGAAGACTAATGACTGAGTAACGTATATAATGGTGAAAGGTATGCTGAAGTACTAAATTGAGGCGAAGCAGGGGTCATCTTTTGCGGAGTGTTCTTGAGTGGTATGGTCCTTACGTGTATGTTAGAAGATCTCATGTGTAATTGAAGGGTATGTGTTGAAATTTAAAAATTCCGGTCGCATAAGAGAGTGGACTCAGTTGATGTAGGGATAAATGCGAGGGTTGTAGAGGATTTCAGTACTAGATGATCTGTGTCTTCACAAACTTGTAGATGATTTGAGTTTAATCTCACTATGACATTGTGGCATCATTAGAGTAAAAGTGTTATGAGTTGTTAAGTGTGTCTTGATATATGGATTCGAGCCAAGTTGGGGAGGTTGCTGTTGATTAGCTGATTGCACGGTTATGTGCTATGTTGGTTACGTCTCGAGGTATGCTGGCGAATCGGTTCTAGTTGCAGAAATGGAGCCGAGGATGGGCGAGTGAAGCAAAATTTCGACAAAGGTTATATTATGTTCCATAGGGTATGAGAATTTTGGAATGTCTAGAGTTGTTGTTGGTAAAGAATGCTCGGTGCATAGAGCATGAAGTTGCTAGGCTGTATTGGGATGAGGGTCTCATTTTACGGTATCGGAGTGTCAATAAAGCACGAGTGGTTCTGTTCGTTAAATCAGGTAATTTGCAGATGAATAAGAGAGAATGACTCTCGAGAATGGTTTTAATGTGTTCAAGAATCTACATGTAGAACTCAGGTGTTTTAAGGTGGTGTATGTGACTAAAGACAGTGTTTTCAATAGAAAATGTCAAGACTTGTGGTATTTTTATGTTGATCATGGGATCCTATGTGTCGATACCTGGAAAGTAAAGGAAGCGAATTTAGATTTGCAGAAAGTTCTCAGAGTGGAGTATTCTGGAATGTGGTATTTCTGGGAAACAATTGAGAGAGTATTCAGTGGCCTATGGGTCTTAGACAGTGTGGTCTTATGTTCGAGTCTCGTGTGGTAAGCTTGGATTGAGGCATTGTGATGCTACAGCGAGGGAGAAATATCAAGTGGATGATGAATCAAAAAGGGAAATTAGATAGATGGAATAGCTTGATAGTAGACCGAATCGGTATGGTAAGGATGTGATTAATTCTTCGTATGTGTTCGAGGTAATGGGCTTTTACAGGTATTGTGCAGCAAGGCTCTTGAGTTCTGACAGCTTGCTTAGCTTGGTTCGGGTAGAAGGATTCAGTCCTGGCAGTTTAGCTTGTGCAATGGAATTGGGGGAGAGTTCTTGATAAGTTTTACCGTGGTTTAGAGACGTATAAATTGCCTATGGGCATGCAAAGCATGGAATGTGTAATGATTTCTCTTCTTGATGGGATTGATGGAGAGTTCTTGACTAGTGGAGTACGTGGATGTTTGTGGTTAGGAAGGGAGATGGAGTTCTCATGTTATACTAGTGTGGTATGGTATATGCGATATGTGGTGGAAGGAGCAGCTTCAGGCTTCTTGGTATTGAGTTCGTTGGCAGGCCAATGTGGCTATGTATTTAGCTTGAGTTAGCATGGTTAGTCTTGAGTTGTATTGTTGAGGGACAGGTGGATTCGATCGTTATTGAACTTGTTACTGATATGGGGAGATCTATGAGTTGCTTTTTCTGTGTTGTGAGGCATTATGATTTGTTGGTTATGGGCAAACGTGGTGCAGATCTATTGGGGATTCATAGTGGAAGTCGAGCGGGAAGAGTAATCGGATGTTGCTCGGTAAATGGAGTGTGGGTTATGACCTATCAGGTGGCGTGTCGTATGTTGTTTATTTCACCGTGGGTGCAATGAATTGCCTTGGTTTCAGACATAAAATTGTGTGTGGCTGTCGAATTTTGATCACAGTGTCTTGAGGTGCTCCATGTGTAACAGTGTTTGGATAGGATCGCGCATTGTAGCGAGGCTGCGTTGAGTTATGACCTTTCGGGGTAGATTCAGGTGTTCTATTTCTATGATGTGAGACGGGGTCTCAGCCTTGTGTTGTGATGATACTGATGAGCATGAAGTACAACTCTTTTGTTTGAGTTATTTTCATGATTTGAGTATATTCAGGTCGTTTCTTGTTGGTACGCGTATTATGCAAGTTGTGGCTTAGGCCTGTATTGAGGTATCATATCACCAGAGTGGTGTGTTGGATTCGAGGTGATCCTTAGAGTCATTAATGAATATGAACAGAATTGATTGCAGCTTGTTAGAGAGATAATATCAAGGTATGGCCCAGAAATCTGTTGTGATATTAGTCAAAGGGAAGTGGCTTCATGAATGGTTGATCTGAGGAATGGTTACGGTTTATCGTGTGTTTCATTTGTTGTTGGCAGTATATGGAAGTGTTGGAATAAGACTTTAGCTAATAAAAGGTTTTCTATCGGCATTTGGTTATTATGGGCAACTGCTTTAAATAGAGGCTATCGTTTCGAGTGTTTGGATTATGTGGTATATCATATGATTTCACCTGAGGTTGCAAGTATGGGTTATTACAGCTGGTTCGGGTTTATTTTGGGTATAGATGTGAGGTTATGATATTGTGTATGATTTCGGAAAGTGCAATGTGGTTCTATGGTTTATGGTTTAAATGGACTGTGAGATTTCGGCTATATTGTGTTGTCGGACCTATACGAGATAGGGTGACGTGAGATCACCCCGGGTATATGCTTGGTAAAGTTATTCAGCTGTTGGTTAGCTTCTAGGACAACTCTGGGTACGCTCGAGGACGAGCGTTGGTTTAAGTTGGGGAGGATGTGACGACCCGACCCGTCGTCTCATGTATTACAGCCCCGTTTCCCCCATTTACTGCTTCTTCATGTTTCATTATCAGCAACGAGTGAGTTATAGTTGAATTGAATTGGTTTGGATAGGAAATGAGACACTTAGTCTCTTTAAGGAAGGCTTAAGTTGGAAAGGTCAACCGGACGTTGACTTATGAGTTAGAAGGCTCGGATGTGATTTCCGGTGATTCGGTTAGCTTCGGGGGATGATTTGTGACTTGGGAGTGCGATCGGAATTGATTTTGGAGGCCCGGTGTAGAATTAGGCTTGAATTGGCGAGGTTAGTATTTTGGCGAATTCCGGTGGATGGGTGAGAATTTGATCCGGGGGTCGGAATGGAATTCCGAGAGTTGCTGTAGCTTCGTTAAGTGATTTTGGATATGTGTGCAAATTTTCAGGTCATTCGGACATCGTTTGGTCGGGTTTTTGATCGAAAGTGCATTTCGGAAGTTCTTGAAGAACTTAGGCTTGAATCCGATGTGAATTGATGATTTTAGTGTTGTTAGGTGTGTTTTGATGATTGGAGCAAGTTCGTATGATGTATTGGGATATGTTGGTGCCTTTGGCTGAGGTCCCGGGGGCCTCGGGGTGGTTTCGGATGGTTAACGGGATGAAATTTGGAGTTTAAAGGCTGCTGAAGGATCTGGTACCTGGTATTTCCGCTTCTGCGGAAATGGACCGCAGAAGCGGTCACGCAGAAGCGAGAGGGGGCCCGCAGAAGCGAAAATGGGCCTGGGAGATTTTTCCGCAAAAGCGGACCAGCGGACCGTAGAAGCGGACCCGCTTACGCGATTGGTTGACCGCAGAAGCGGTCTTGGGGAAAAGTTGAGGAACCGCAGAAGCGGATAAGTAACCGCAAAAGCGGTGTCGCAGAAGCGACAAAAGGACCGCAAAAGCGGAAAGAACTGTTCAGAAGGGGGTTTTTATTATAATATTTCATCCGCGAGGGTTATGTATTTTCCACCATTTTGAGCGAGCTTTGAGAGCTTTGAGGCGATTTTGAAGAGGGATTCAAGGAGGAATGATTAGAGGTAAGTTCCTTGGCCTAAATACTCGAGATTTTGTTAAATTTAACATGGAAATTGGTTGGAATTCATTAAAAGGGGTAAAGCTAGGGCTTGAGTTTTTGATATTTCAAATTGGGATTTGATAGGTCATTTGAGCTCGGATTTGGGAGTTCTTGGTATGTATGGACTCGTGGAGAGACGAGGAATCCGGTAATGTGAATTTTGTAATTTTTCGAGAAGCGGGCGCGGGGCTCGAGTTTTGCTAGTTTCGAGATTTCTGCTATTTCTTGGCTGTTTTCGATTGGGTATTGTTCCCTTGGCATATTGTAATGTATTCGCTCTGATTTTTGTTAGATTCGACGCGGGTGGAGGCCGATTCGAGGGGCAAAGGCATCGCAAGCTAGAGATTTCACCAGTTCGAGGTGAGTAATACTTGTAAATGATATCCTGAGGGTTTGAAACCCCGGATTTGCACATCATAGTGCTGTATTGTGGTGACTTGCACGCCAGGTATGAGCATGGGGTAGAGCACCGTTGGGGATGGTGACTTGGTCCGTCCCGGTTGTCGATTTTACTGCGTAATTGACTAAAACCTGCTTGATGCTATCGTGATTTGGGCTGATTGCCATGTTTTGGGCTTCGTGCCGATTATTTGAATCTTTTAGGGATTATTATTGACTGTTTTCATGAGACTTAGCATGTTAAGTGACTTCAATCCTGAGTTAAACACAGTTTTGAAATGTGCAGTCATATTGCTAAAGTTTAAAGACTTAAATTGCATTCTCTGATGTTTTGAGTTAAAAGCTATTACTTGACATTGACCGAGTGGCTCATTTGCATTGATCTGGACTGAATATGGATCGGGCTTCACGCCGCAGCGATACTATCAATGATATTGCGCTTGGGCTGTAGGAGCCCCTCCGGAGTCTGAACCCCCACAGTGAGCGCGGGTACCCAAATGGATCGGGCTGCGCGCCGCAGCGGTCATATGCATTGCATTGCATTCATGCATTGGTTCCTGTTTGTACTACGTGTCATTACATTCAACACTCTCATATCATTGGAATCCATGCTACTTCTTGCACTGTTTACCAGATACCCTGGTGTTATTTGTTGATGGAGTGCTGTGCCCGAGGGGCTGACTTATGTGCGGACTTGCACTATCTGATTACGCATTCATTTGCTTGATTGTTGGAAAAGGATATTTTCAAAAGAGGTTTTTAAACTGAGCCATATATTTTCTATAGGATTTTTCACGGTTTTACTGTTTTCTCAAAGGGTTGTACTGTCCTATATAGCATGATGGAGTGCTCTTACGTGATTTCTTGCCTCTCAGCCATTATATATGTTTATTACTCACTGAGTTGGAAGTACTCACTTTACTCCCTGCACCTCGCGTGCAGTTGCAGGTATCGTTCACCCGGTAGCGGGTTATTAGCGGATTGAAGGTATTGTTATTGTAGCTTAGCAAGGTGACCGCCAGCGTTCGCGGCACCGGATGTTGTCTTTTGTTTTCCAGAAATTTTACTTGTATATATTTATTGACATGTAGCTGTGTTAAGGTTTCCTTAGATGCTCGTGACTTGTGACACCCCGGTCGGGTAGTAATTAACAATTTCTAATGCCATTAAGTTGTATCTTCTATTCATTTATGTTTAATAATTGTTAGTGAAAGGATTTGGGTTAGTTGGCTGGCCTTGTCTTCACGAGAGGCGCCATCACGACCGGGTATGGGAATTGGGTCGTGACACAATTCTTCTTTATATGTCATAGGATTCAAAAAACAAAATCTTATGAAATGTTATAATAAAAGGTCGTATCAATATATATTTTTAGGGTCAAACATAGTAACAATATGTAACTTTTGTGACCGATATTAGGTTTTTTATCTTAGCCAATAGTTTTTTAATTAACCTTTTCTTATTATAATTATTCAATTTAACTATAATATCTTTCATATTAGTTTTTAAATATTTAAGACCTAATTTTTTTTATTTGAAGTATGTAGAGAGATTTATCATTCATTACTTTAAATGAATTAAAAGTTTAATTAACTAATATAATTATTTTTTATTTGAAAGATATAACATAATTGCAATCCATTTAATTCATGTTACAATTAAATATTTAAAACTTGGGATGAGCTAATATTAAGAATTTAAATCGACAAAACATAAATTAGTTCGGTTAATGTTAAGGCCAAATAATTAAGTCTAAAATTCAAATAAATTATTTGTCAAATTCGTCATAAATTATAATTATTTTTCAAGTTGACAAAACTCTTAGGATACCTAAATTTATTTTTATAAGAATACTAATGGCGGTGAAAGATAATCAGAAAAATAGAAAATTGACACGGAAGAGTTTATACAGAAGTCTTTTCAACTAAAACTATATGCTATATTTTAAGGAGTATAGTTTATTTTTTTTATTACAAACATATTATATTTAATAGTACTAATACGATTTTCTAAAAAGTCATCTACTCACCGACTTAGATACACTAGCAAAGCGTGTACCATAAGAGTAGTGTCTATATATATATATATATATATATATATATATATATATATATATATATATATATATATATAATAATAATAATAATTTCATCGAGTGTGAATTCATTTTAAGGGTAAAAAAGGTGAATGTCCTATATATCTTGAAAGTTCTAAAACTATAACATTTCTAAACAAAGCTTAGAAAAAATACGAAATATATACGTGTATACTACAAAAAAAAAATGGATGAAAAAATACTTAAAAAAAAAAGGAAAAGGTTTATGAAAAATGGGATTTGCATGCTTGATATCTTCCATGTATTGGGAAGACAAATATTAAATGGATGAAAGAAAAATATTCAAACCTAACTGTAAGGGCATTCTCAGTATTAAATTTGCCCAAAAACCCTAATTTGGGTGTAAATTTACTTTAATGACCCCATTTGGGTCAATCTGGACAAAAATGGTATGGCCAAAAGAATTTTTCCTTAAAATTTTCCTTTTATAATTCAAAATCCTAATATTTAAGACCAAATATAAGAACTAATTTTGACATTGAAATGCGTTTAGGAACTCAAATTTCAAAGTATTAATGTCTCACCACTAAGCTTGCATTGGGATTCAAGATATTAAAGGCAAAAAATGACGAATTATTACTTCTTTTTAATTTGAAGAAAAGAACTACTGCTATTAATTCTTCTTTTTATTTTCTAAGTACTATTGATATTCTAAAGTCAAGGTAGATGAGAATTAGAGTTAAAATAAGCCAATATATAAAATATAAGGGAATTAATTTCTACTCCCTCCATCTCAAGTTATTTATCGTAATTTTAAAAATAGATGTTTCAAATTATTTGTCATAATAGAAGTAATTGTTTCAAATTATTATTTTCGCGATTATATTCTTAGTAGTAATTGTTCTTGAAGATAAAGATGTCATATAAATAGAGTAAATGTTCAATGAAGAGATATTATATTTATGACATAATAAGGGTTAAATAGTTAAAAATTACTTTGAAATAATATTTTCTTTAGGTGTTTGTAATAGAGAAATACGAAAAATAGTTTGAGACAGATGAAGTATTTATTAACAATCAAGAGCATTTAAACATGTAAAAAAAAATGGTGAACTTATTAGTTATATGAAACATTTATTTTAATAACAAGAACGTAACTCCAATCAAACAAATAATTGATCAATGTCAGAAATCACATCAATTGGTAAACGAAACGATTACCGTAACAGATGTTAGTACTGAAGTTGCACTAATCAATAGATTCATGAGTTAACTAACAAAATTAACTAAGTTCTGGTTGGTGGAATTGTATTTTCTAAAAGCTAAAGATAGTAAATTTTATTGATATTTGACATAAAAGAAAATAGAAAAAAAAATTATAACTCACAAAGTTAAAATCACGTATCAAAATTATTTAAAATCGAAATAACTCACAAAGTTAAATCCATGTATCAAAATTATTTAAAGTTGCCAATCGAAAACTATACTTTATTAAATATAAAAGGACTAAAAACATATAACATTAGATCTTTGTTTAATTTTAATTACTATGTATTGTCCACAAAACAAAAATGTACACGGATCTATCTATCTGTTTATTTTATTTTAATAAGAAAAATGTATTATGTAAATTAAAATAAAGGAAGTAATATTTATGTATCTTTTAAAAATTTAGCATTCATTGATACTACTACACGCGCAAAGCACGTACCCTAAAGCTAGTTAATTGAAAAGGAGGAAGTATTATTTAACACTGCCATCCAAACATTGCAGAGAATTATGCAAGAATTGTTTTTTTCTATTGCGACCAACCTACGTTGCATATGTGGGGATCCTAATCCCTCAAATCCATTAGTATTAGTATTTTTTATGTGGGATTTTACGATGATATTACTTTTTCTAATCTCTCAACCAAACGATCCCTTCATTTACTATTGTTCAGCACATAATAGTTTCTATATTATTATTTTTGACACCAGGTGCGGATGTAGAGTATGGTCGTTGGGTTCATCTGAACCCTGTACTTTCGTCGCGGAGCATAAATTTCATTAAAATTGCAACAAATGGTAGGTCTGAACCCATAACTTTAGTCATCCACGACTAGCAACCAAACAAACGAAAACTACTTCTCCTACTGTTAACTACTAGCCATACTTCAATAGAATAAACACGATCCTTCCTACTGGTCTACTATCCATCTAAAATTTTAGAGTGTGCAAATGACTTCTAACATCCCCAATTGTTCTGACATTGCAGGTGTATGCTATTTCTCTGTCTATCTTCTCTTGGCCCCTTGCTATTCCTTCAAAGATTCTCTTGTTCCTCTCTTTCCAGACATCATACGTGTATTCTGCATATATCATTTTGATAATCCTAACTTTCTGTGATCTCACTTGAGATTGTTTTACTACCCATCACGTCATCTGATCCTTAGTCTGCTCCATGAAAGCTGTTGGCGCACTCGCTAATCCAAACAACATTACCAAAAATTCAAAATGCCCATAACGAGTCCTGAAAGCTGTTTTCGGAACATCACCTTCCTTAACCTTCAACTGATGGTACCCCGATCTTAGGTCAATCTCGGAATAACACTGGGCACCCTGAAGTTGATCGAATAAATCATCTATTGTGGGAAGAGTGTACAACCATACTAGGAGTCTGTTCCATAGAGCCATTGAAAAATTACATTCTCCAAATCGATGGTTTCTAGTCTCATCCTTTGTTTGGCATAGGACACACATAGCACTCACTACAAGCCCCCATTTTATTAGTCTATCCACCGTCAACAATCTACCATGGCATTGCAATCACATTGTGAAGATTGCTTTAGGTTTGCCAGCATTATGATACATTAGGCTCTTCCATACCTTCTGATGAACTCCTAATAGCTGCATATGTACTTGTTTTGTCCAGCTCTTCTTCCCCTGCATGGTATAGTGGATCCGATGTAGCACCTCCTTAGCCCATATGATCTTCCTTACCATCCAACTCACTTGTTAGGTATAGGCATGTCTTCAATTTTTCTGGCCCTTAATGTAGTATTTATGCATCCATTTTATCCACAACCTGTCCTGTTTATTGGCTAAGTCCCAATAGTGCTTTGCTATAGCTGCTTTATTCCATAATTGCAAAATTTGTCAAGTTATAGCCACCCACTGCTTTGGGTAGACAGATTTTCTCTCAAGCTATCAATTCCTTCTTTGTAATCACATTACCTCTGGTCCATATATAACTTCTGCAATGAGCTTCAATCAACTTCATGACTCTCTTTGGCATAAGAAATTAAACACGTGCCCAGTATGTCTTCGTACCTGATAGAACAGATAGTATAAGTTGGATCCTTCCTGCATACGATAACGTTTTTGTTATCCAAGAAGTTATCTTAGCCATAATTTTTTCCACGAGGGGTTGTCATTGTATCATGCTCATCTTCTTTGTATCTAATGGGACGCCTAAGTATTTTAAGGGTAATTCTCCTAAAGAATAACCAATTCTTCGAAGAATCAGCTCCTTATTAGTTGAGTTAACCCCTCCAAATCAAATTGCACTCCTTATCATATTAGCTTGTTGTGCAGATGCTGAGGAGAAACTTTGATAACATTTCTGCAATTCTTTGACAGACTCTATGTCACCCCTCGAAAATAGTAGTAAGTCGTCCGCAAAGCTCAGGTCGGTGATGTTTAATCTACTACATCTTGGGTGAAACTTGAAATTCCTTTGGTGTGACGCTCGTCAATTTTTTTTTTAATTATTTCACAATACTATTAGTATGGAAATTTATTTCAAGAGAAGCATTTAGCATGGAGGCTCGAGCATTATATATATATATAGTTTTTATGTTGAAAGTTCATGGAGAAGAAAGAATCTTTAGAAATACTTTTGAATGTTTATTTCATGCTTATGCCATGAGTTACATTTAAAGACACCAGTATGAGCTTGTATAGGTTGTTCCAGAAAAGATTTAGACTTGAATGGTCAAGAAAGTTAAGAAGTTGATTTAGACCCTAAAGAGGTCACACAGAAAAGTTTATTATTAAAGTATTTTTAGGAGTATACTCTATTCTGAGAAGGAGTCATCGTCCGGACCGATGGTCCTAACCAAAGCGTTGACTTCTGAAACTGCTTGTGCCAAAGTAGCGAACACACGAGCCGAGGATTTCTTTGCTGAGAGTTATATATATATATGTGTGTGTGTGTGTGTGTGGGGATGATAGGTTACATGTTTTTAGTTAGATTGAATGGATGAAAGAATCAAAAAATAAAAATAAAAATACAATATAAATTACTTATATTTTGTCAAAGTTTATATGGTATGTACTGCCAAATGGTATTTAGCACCCACAAGTGAGTACCGGAGAAGTGCCACCAAGAGGAATAAGTTATTCCTTATCTCTATTGGTAAAAAAGGGGGTAATTAAAGAATCAAAGTTAGTTTCTTTTATCACGTAAGGGGCAAATAACAATCCCCTAAACTACTAGACCTCATTATCGTGTACTGAAAGGAGCAAACACAAAGCTATTATCAATTCTTGAGGGCTAGTCGATCTTATCTCAGAGCCATCATCAAGGTATTTTCTTTTATGAATTGCTATGTGATAACGTCATCATACACAAGATTTTAACACCCTTAGGATTTATTTCATAGCAAAGTTCCCAAAACCTAGAACATTAAAAGTTGAACCCATAGTTCTTAAATTGAGAAAAAAATTGATACTTTCGGGATGTTGGAGATTGATTGTCATTTATTAATTGTAGTATTTGATCATTGAGTCGATAACAAGGATTGGAGCTTACATTGTTGCTTAAAAGAAGAAATTGAGGTGAGTTGATATATCCCTTTACTAAAATGGTTTAACTCACAAAAACGCGCACATACAAGGTGATTGATGAATTACTTGAAAGAGTTAATATGTACTTAATTGGAGCGAGTGAGTACCTATTAACTTGGAATTATTCTAGATAAAGTTTAGATGATTTATTCAGATATATGTTCGTAAATTTTTAGATTTTTGTGTTATGCTTATATGTCGTTTTCATGTTGAAAGTTCATGAAGAAGAAAGAATCTTTAGAAATACTTTTAAATATTTATTTCATGCTAATGCCATATTTTACATTTAAAGAAACCAGTATGAGTTTGTATAGGATGTTCCAGAAAAGATTTAGACTTGAATGGTCAAGAAAGTTAAGAAGTTGATTTAGACCCTAAAGAGGTCACACAGAAAAGTTTACTATTAAAGTATTTATGGGAGTATCCTCTATTCTGAGAAGGAGTCATCGTCCGGGCCGATGGTGTTAACCAAGGCGTTGACTTCCTGAAACTGCTTGTGCCAAATTAGGGAACACACGAGCCGAGGGTCTCTTTGCTGAGAGTTTGTCTAACCAGGCTAAGGTATGATGCATGAGCACTGAGAACCATGAAGCGAGTGGCACCTCAAAGATTGGGACTATTCGGTCAGGTTGGAATCGAACCCATGCCGATCACACGATGACTAAGACATAAATAAGTCGGGATAGTTGGAACTCCCTAAGCATAAAGTGAAGTATTTTTTTAGATAAGAAAGAAAAATAAAATAATTTCATTTAGAATATTCTAAACTGATTTTATGCAATTATTTAGAATTGTTCTTAGAAGCTTTATATTTTTCATGCATTTAGAATCTTTGATTGTAATGCATATTTTATTAAGTCTCATTCCCTGCTTTAGTGGGAGGGTCGTTGAGACTCACTGAGTACAGTGGATGGTACTGACGTTCTCTTTTGAGGACCTGTATTGGTCTGCGGTACAGCGTAATTCGTTAAGTTATCATTATTCAGCTATTTCTTTGTTTACTTGGACAACTAGCCAGGAAATCTCATGTATTGAGTAGTGCATCAGTTTATCACTAAAAGCTTTATAGACACAATCAGTGGGTTAAAATTAAAATTTTTTGATAACAACTCTTCAACATTTCAGTAGTTACTACTAATAAAGTGTTGGATTTGATTTATTTTGGATATTCAAATTAATTGAAAGTATTTGATTAAAATATTGACTTGTTGCATATAAAATTTGAAGTTCTAATAGTTTTGATAAGCATAGATGGTTCGCTCGGTCAAGTTTAGCGATCGGATGCCAGTCACGGCTTATTCAGAAAATGGGTCGTGACATCTGGTGCTTCAAACCACTTAGCAGCCTACTCAAATACTCCAGGAATAGAAAACAAGAAGGGAGGGATATGATCTCCTTGCCTTAATCCTTTAGGTACAGTAAATGGTTCAACTAACTCACCATTAGACTGTATTGAATAGCTCATAGTCGAAACACACTCCATTACCCAGCTTACAAATCTGCTTGGGAATATCAGCTCTTCCATTACCTGCTTTAGGTATACCCATTTGATATAGCCATATGCCTTCATCATGTCAACTTTTATCATGCATATAGGGGAGATATGTTTTTTATTATAAGATTTTACCAGTTCATGAGCCAAAATAATATTATCAGTAATTCTTCTCCCAGGTATGAAGCCTTCTTGTGAATCTGAGATAATACATGCCATGATCTTCTACAGTCTGGTTGCCAAAACCTTAAAAATCAACTTATACAACACAGTGCAATATGCAGTAGGTCTGAAATCTTTCACTGTGTTTGGATTTGGGACTTTGGATAGCAAAGTGAGGGTGGTGCAATTTATGGCTTTTACGCATGATTCTTTTTGCAAAGAATTCCTTCACAACAACACATATTTCCCCTCTAATGATAGGCCATGCCTTTTTATAGAATACAACATTGTACCCATCTATACCATGTGCCTTATCTATAGCGATCTGACCGATCGTTTTGGGTATTTGCACTTCGCTCGGTTGTTTGAGGGCATGAGTAGCTCCGTATGGTGTATTATGACTTATGTGGATCATCTGTAACGATCCGGCTGGTCGTTTTGAGAATTAACGCCCCGATCCCCTATTAACTGCTTTCCCCGTATTTATCTCTGCTATTATGATTTGTCGGGAAGATTCGTTTTGAGTTTTGGTGTGTTTTGGGACACTTAGTCCCTCGATGAGAGATTAAGAATTAGAATTTAGACCGTGGTTGGAGCAGTGTGAAGACGGCCACGGAATGGAATTTCGTCAATTCCGTTAGCTCCGTTGGGTGATTTCGAGCTTAGGGGCGTGTTCAGAGTGTGTTTTGGAGGTCGTAGCTTATTTAGGCTTGAAATGCCGAAAGATGAATTTTTGAAGTTTCCGGATCGATAGTGAAATTTTGATATCAAGGTAGGAATCCGATTCCGAAAGCTGGAATAGTTCCGTAGTGCTAAATGTGACTTGTGTGCAAAATTTGGGGTCAGTCGGACATGGTTTGGTTGGTTTCGGCATCGGTTGTAGAATTCTTGGGATTTCAAGTTCATTAGGCTTGGATTGGAGGGTGATTCGTGGCTTTAGCGTTGTTTGATGTGATTTAAGGGTTCGACTAAGTTCGTATGATGTTTTAGGATTGGTTGGCATGTTTGGTTGAGGTCCCGGGGCCCTCGGGTGAGTTTCGGATGCTTAACGGAATTGGATTTGGACTTAGGCAATTTTCTGAACTTGCTGAACCTGTTGGTGTCACGACCCAGATTTTTCACCCTCGAGAGTCGTGATGGCGCCCACTATTGAAAGCCAGGCAAGCCAATTATTCCAATTATTTAACCCTTTTTTATCTTTAATCCCTTAGCAATGGTGAATTAACATTATATAAACAACGGAAATAACAAAGCGGAAGACTGAAATATAACAAATTAATAATAATACCGATACTAATCAATGAACATAAGCTACCCAGAACTGGTGTCACAACCTCACAGACTGTCTAAGAATACTACAAATAAGGTCTGAATAGAATTACACGAATCTGTCTCTAAATAAGTAAAAACAGAAGGAAAATGATAGAAGGAGACGCCAAGGCCTGCGGACGCCTGCAGGACTACCTCGGGTCGCCTGATGGTCTGGAAGCAGCAACCTCACTGTGGTCCAAAAGCTGCAGTACCGGGATCTGCACACAGTGCAGAGTGTAGTATCAGCACAACCGAGCCCATGTGCTGGTAAGTGCCTAGCCTAACCTCGGTGAAGTAGTGACGAAGCTAGGACCAGACTACCAAATAAACCTGTGCAGTTAAATCATATACAGTGGAAAAATAAAGGCAGAAATTTATAAGTAAAGATAGGAGGGGGGAAAACATGCTGCGGGGAAATCAATTAACAACAGAAAACCCATAAATAAATGTAAAGAACACCATAATTCAATTATCAGCAAGAATCAGGAAAACAAAGATAAGTGCACGACATCACTCTTTGTGCTTTTACTCTCGTCCTCACCATAAGAATCAGTATAAATATAAATGTGCACGGCATCACCCTTCGTGCTTTATCACTCTTCCTACCATATCAATCAATATAATCGACACGACATCACCCTTCGTGCTTTTACCTCACATAATCATGACACAAAATTATCTTTCGTGCATTATCACTCATATCATGGCACGGCATCACCCTTCGTGCTTTTACCTCACAATATCGGCACAGCATCAACCTTCGTGTATTAACACTCTCAAACTCATGCACGACATCACCCTTCATGCTTTACACTCTTCCTCACCCAAGCAACAATCACAAAGCAATTTGGGCAAGGAAATCAATAATATCACAATACAATCCTGGCAAGGGAACAAAAGCATATCAATAATATCCCGGCAAGGGAAACAATATCATGAGTAATAACATCCCGGCAAGGGAGATAATATCAAAAGCAATAACATCCCCGCAAAGGAGACAATATCATAAATCTCTTCTCTTTTCCACAGTTACTTCACAACTCGATTCTCAACTTGAGCCAATGCTCTACAATGTTCAATTACCATTAATGCTTTCACAAGCCTTGTTCAACAATAGGAACCATCATATAAACATGAACAATACGAAATAGAGTCACATTAACCATAGTATAAGACTCACAATATCATAAACCTCTTCTCTTTTCCACAATTACTTCACAAATCAACTCAACTTCAGCCAACTCTCTACAATGTCCAATTACCAATAATGCTTTCACAAGCCTTGTTCAACAATAGAAATCATCATATAAAACATGAACAATACGAAACAGAGTCACAACGATCATAGTATAAGACTCACGGGCATGCTTGACCCCGACGTATAGATACTCGTCACCACACCTATACGTCGTACTCAACAATTTACACTTAGCAAATAAGACACGACTCCTAATCCCTCAAGCTAAGGTTAGACCAAACACTTACCTCAATGCCACGAACACAATTCAAGCCTCAACTACCTCTTTACCTCTTGTTTCCACCACAAATTTGCTTGTATCTTGCCACAATTTACTTAATAATATTAATAAATGCTAAATGAATCAATTCTAATGCATGAAAATAGGTTTTCTAAAGATTTTCCCAAAAAGTCAAAAATCGACCCCGGGCTCACACGGTCAAAACCCGAGGTTCGGACCAAAACCCGATTACCCATTCACCCACGAACTCAAATATATTTTTTGTTTTGAAATCCGACCTCAAATAGAGGTCCAAATCCCCAAAATTTGAAAATCCTAGGTTCTACAAAACGCCCAATTTCCCCCATGAAAACCCTTGATTTTGGATTGAAATCATGTGAAAAAGATGTTATATATTAAAGAAAACGAGTAAGAAATGACTTACAATTGATTTGGAGAAGAACTTTTCTTTAGAAAATCGCCCAAGAGTGTTTAGGTTTTGAGAAGGTTTGAAAAATGAAGAAAAATGCGTCTAAGTCCAAATTAACTGGTCTCAGATGTCGCAATTGCGACCAGGGTTCGCAATTGCGAAACCCTTCAGGACCTGCTATCTTCGCAAATGCGAAGAATATGTCGCATTTGTGACCATGAAAAAATCCGGTCAGCTTCTCATTTGCGAGGGACCAGTCGCATTTGCGATATCGCATTTGCGATAAAAGTGTCGCGTTTGCAACTTCTGGGCATGCACTGAAGACTTCGCATTTGCGAAGGGTGGTTCGCAATTGCGAACACTGGCAGGCAAGGCTTTCTTCGCAAATGCCATCAAGCCCTCGCAATTGCCAAGCCTGTTGGGCTCACAATTGCGAAGCCTGACCTCGCAAATGCGAGATCAGAGCTTGCAACACAGCTGAACTTGCAATAGCCATTTCCCTAAGTCCAAATTCACTCCGTGGCCTATCCAAAACTCACCCGAGCCCTCGGGGCTCCATACCAAACATGCACGCAAGTCCAAAAACATCATACGGACTTGCTCGTGCGATCAAATCATCAAAATAACATCAACATTTACGAATTAAACCTCAAATTCATGAAATCACTCAAGAACATCAAAATTACTATTTTATCAACTATATGTCCGTTTTATACCAAACCAATTCCAATGTTTACCAAATTTTACAGATTCAACTTAATCATCATTTCAAACTTGTACCGGGCTCCGTAACCAAGATACGGGCCGATACCATCAAGAAAATGCATCAATTCACTTCTAAAAACCTTTATATTTTCCAGAAAATAATTTTCTTTAAAAATTCATTTCTCGGGCTTAGGACCTCGGAATTCGATTCCGGGCATACGCCCAAGTCCCATATTTTTCTACGGACCCTACAGACCGTCGAATACGAGTCTGGGTCACTTTACAAGAATGTTGACCAAAGTCAACTTTATTCAATTTTAAAAGCTAATTTCCATATTTTACTTAGTTTTCACATAAAAACTTTCCGGAAATGCGCCCGGACTGTGCACGCAAATCTAGGTGAGACAAAAAGAGGTTTTTAAGGCCTTGGAACATAGAATTCACTTTCAAAACGAGTGCCTTTTGGTTCATCACATCCTCCACCTCTAAAACAACCGTTCGTCATCGAACGGACATAGAAAAGAAGTAACTAAGTCGGGGAAAAGATGGGGATATCGGCTTCGCATATCGGACTCGGACTCCCAGGTCGCTGCCTCAACAGGCTGACCTCTCCACTGAACAGGAACATAAGGGAAACTCTTCGATCTCAACTGACGAACCTGCCGGTCTAGAATAGCTACCGGCTCCTTCTCATAGGACAAATCCTTGTCCAATTGGACAGTGCTGAAGTCTAACACGTGGGATGGATCGCCGTGATACTTCCAAAGCATGGACACAAGAAACACTGGATGCACGACTGATAAACTCGGCGGCAACGCAAGTCTGTAAGCCACCTCTCCCACTCGATCAAGAATCTCAAACGGGCCAATGAATCTAGGGCTAAGCTTGCCCCTCTTCCCAAATCTCATCACGCCCTTCATACGCGACACTCGAAGCAACACCCGCTCACCGACCATGAATGCCACATCACGAACCTTACGGTCGGCATAACTCTTTTGCCTGGACTGAGCTGTACGAAGCCTATCCTGAATGATCTTCACCTTATCCAAGGTATCCTGAACTAACTCTGTACCTAACAACCGAGCCTCTCCCGGCTCAAACCACCCAACTGGTGACCGACACCGCCTACCATGTAAAGCCTCATAAGGAGCCATCTGAATGCTCGACTGGTAACTGTTGTTGAAGGCAAACTCCGCTAAAGGCAAAAATTGATCCCACGAGCCTCTAGAGTCAATAACACAAGCTCGAAGAATATCCTCCAAAATCTGAATAGTACGCTTGGACTGCCCGTCCGTCTGAGGATGAAATGCTGTGCTCAACTCAACCCGTGTGCCCAACTCCCGCTGAACTGCCCTCCAAAAATATGAGGTAAACTGCGTACCTCGGTCAGAAATGATAGACACGGCATACCATGAAGACAAACAATCTCCCGGATATAGATTTCTGGCAATCGCTCAGAAGAATAGGTAACTGCCACATGAATGAAATGCGCTGACATGGTCAGCCTATCAACAATAACCCACACTACATTGAACTTCCTCTGAGTCCGTGGGAGTCCAACAACGAAGTCCATAGTGATCCGCTCCCACTTCCAATCAGGAATCTCAATCCTCTGAAATAAACCACCAGGTCTCTGATGCTCGTACTTTACCTGCTGACAATTCAAACACCGAGCTATGTAGGAAACAATGCCCTTACTCATCCTCCTCCACCAATAATTCTGCCGCAAATCCTGATACATCTTAGCTGTGCTCGGATGAATGGAGTACCGGGAACTATGGGCTTCCTCTAGAATCAACTCTCGAAGTCCACCCATATTAGGCACACAAATACGATCCTGCATCCTCAAAGCTCCATCATCTCCCACTGTAACCTGTTTGGCACCTCCGTGCCGCACCGTGTCTCTAAGGACACACAAATGAGGATAATCATACTGCCGATCTCTGATACGCTCAAATAATGAGGAATGAGCGACTGCAAGCTAACACACGACTGGTCTCAGAAACATCCAACCTCACGAACTGATTGGCCAAAGCCTGAACATCCAAAGCAAGCGGTCCCTCACCGACCGGAATATACGCAAGACTGCCCATACTGGCTGACTTTCTACTCAAAGCATCGGCCACCACACTGGCCTTCCCCGGATGATATAAGATGGTGATATCATAGTCTTTCAACAGCTCCAACCATCTCCCCTGCCTCAAATTTAGTTCCTTCTGCTTGAACAAATACTGCAAACTCTTGTGATCCGTGAACACCTCACATAACACGCCATACCGATAATGCCTCCAAATCTTCAACGCGTGAACTATGGCTGCTAACTCCAAATCATGAACTGGATAATTCTTCTCGTGAATCTTCAACTGCCGCGAAGCGTAAGCAATGGCCTTGCTATCCTGTATCAACACCGCACCAAGTCCAATACGAGATGCGTCACAATAAACTATATATGGCCCTGAATCTGTGGGCAAAACCAACACTGGCGCCGTAGTCAAAGCTGTCTTGAGCTTCTGAAAGCTCGCCTCACACTTGTTCGACCACCTGAACTGGGCACCCTTCTAGGTCAACCTGGTCATCAGGGCTGCAATAGATGAAAACCCCTCCAAAAACTGACGATAATAGCCTGCTAAACCCAAGAAGCTCCGGATCTCTGTAGCTGATGTGGGTCGAGGCCAGTTCTTGACTGCCTCTATCTTTTTCGGATCCACCTGAATACCCTCTGCTGATAAAACGTGGCCCAAGAATGCAACTGAACTCAACCAAAACTCGCACTTCAAAAACTTAGCATACAACTGACTATCCCTCAGAGTTTGAAGAATGACTCGAAGATGCTGCTCGTGCTCCTCCCGACTGCGGGAATAGATCAAAATATCATCAATGAAGACAATCACGAAGGAATCCAAATAAGGCCTGAACACTCGGTTCATCAAATCCATGAAAGCTGCTGGGGAATTTGTCAACCCGAACGACATCACCAAGAACTCATAATGCCCGTACCGAGTGCGGAAAGCTGACTTAGGGACATCGGATGCCCTAATACTCAACTGATGGTAGCCAGATCTCAAGTCGATCTTAGAAAACACTTGGGCACCCTGAAGCTGGTCAAACAAATCATCAATCCTCGGCAATGGGTACTTATTCTTGATTGTGACCTTGTTCAATTGTCGGTAATCCATACACATCCTCATCGATCCGTCCTTCTTCTTAACAAACAACACCGACGCACCCCAAGGTGAGACACTAGGCCTAATAAAGCCTTTATAAAGCAAGTCTTGCAACTACTCATTCAATTCTTTTAACTCAGGCGGGGCCATACGATATGACAGAATAGAAATGGGCAGAGTGCCCGGAGCCAAATCAATGCAGAAGTCAATATCTCTGTCGGGTGGCATGCTCGGCAGGTCTGAAGGAAATACCTCAGGAAACTCACGAACAAAAGGCATAGAATCCATAGAAGGAACCTCAGCACTAGAATCATGAACATACGCCAAATAGGCCAAACATCCCTTATCAACCATACGCTGAGCCTTCATATATGAGATAACCCTACGGGTAGAATGACCAGGAGTCCCTCTCCACTCTAGACGAGGTAAACCCGGTAAGGCTAAGGTCATAGTCTTGGCATGACAGTCCAAGATAGCGTGGTAAGGTGATAACCAGTCCATCCCCAATATGACATCAAAATCAACCATATCCAAAAGTAACAAATCTACCCGAGTCTCAAGACCCCCAATCACAACTATATAGGAACGATGGACACGATCTACCACAATAGAATCACCCACCGGTGTAGACACATATACGGGAGCACGCAAGGAATCAGTAGGCATGACCAGATATGGTGCAAAATAAGATGACACATAGAGTATGTAGATCCTAGATCAAATAGAACTGAATCATCTCTACTACAAACTAGAACAGTACCTGTGATAGCTACATCGGAAGCCTCAGCCTCAGGCCTGGCTGGAACAGCATAACATCGGGGCTGGGCCCCACCACTCTGAACTACATCTCTAAGACGGCCTCCTGCTGGCTGGCCTCTACCTCTAGCGGCCTGACCTCTACCTTTAATACCTCTATCTCCACCTCTAGCACCTCTACCTCCACCTTTAGCTGGCTGTGCCGGCGGTGGAACACTCGGTGCCTGAACCATGGCACGGGAACCCTGATGCTGAGAGCTGCTTGGTGCTCGAGGGAAAAATCTAGAAATATGCCTCGTATCGCCACAAGTATAACAAGCCCTCGGCTGTTGAGACTGCTGACCTCGACGGCCTGAATGACCACCCTAAAAACTCTGGAGCAGCGGTGCACCGATAGGAACTGGTGGTGCACTGTAGGGCAACTGATCGGAATACTGCATGTGAGAACCACAGCCACCTGGAGCACCGTGAGAAGCCTGAAGTGCTGAATGAAATGGCCTAGAAGGATGGCCCCTACCAAAAGAATCTCTGCCTCCAGATGAGGCACCACTGAACCTGCCCGAATGACGAGGCCTCTTGTCAGACCCCTGACCACTCCCCTGTGATAGAACCATCTCCACTCTCCTAGCCACATTGGGTGCATCCTGAAAAGAAATATCGCTCCCCGTCTCCTTAGCTATCTGTAATCGAATAGGCTGAACGAGCCCCTCAATGAACCTCCTTACCCTCTCTCTCTCGGTGGGAAGTATAAGAAGAGCATGACGGGCCAAGTCAATGAATCTGGTCTCATACTGAGTGACAATAATAAAACCCTGCTGGAGACGCTCAAACTGCCTCCGATAGTTCTCCCTCTGAGTGATAGGAGGGAACTTCTCTAGAAATAGCTGAGAGAACTGATCCCAAGTCAAAGCTGGTCTAGCCAAACAATAATCTCTCCACCAAGTCTTGGCGGATCCAGAAAGTCGAAAGGTAGCAAAGTCGACCCCATTGGTCTCCATTATCCCCATGTTCCGTAGAACCTCATGACAACTGTCCAAATAATCCCGGGGATCCTCAAAAGATGTACTACCAAGAGTAGTTGTGAAGAGCTTGGTGAAACCTATCCAACCTCCACAAAGCCCCCGATGACGTAGCCGATCTATCACCGGTCTGTGCTGCTGCTCGGCTGAAGAAGCAGTATGTGACCTCGCCATTCGCGAAAGAACAAGAGTAGAGGTTTCAATTTAGCAGTGAGAGAACAAAATCGCACGACAGGAAAGAATAGAAGTGAAATTGTTCCTAACGCTGTAGCCTCTGGGGATAAATACAGACGTCTCCGTACCGATCCCTCAGACTCTATTAAGCTTGTCCGTGAATTGTGAGACCTAAGCAACCTAGAGCTCTAATACCAACTTGTCACGACCCGGATTTCCCACCCTCGGGAGTCGTGATGGCGCCTACTAGTGAAAGCTAGGAAAGCCAATTATTCTAATTATTTAACCCCTTTTATCTTTAATCCCTTAGCAATGGTGATTAACATTATATAAATAGCCGAAATAACAAAGCGGAAGACTGAAATATAACAATTTAATAATAATACCTATACCAATCCATAAACATAAGATACCCAGAACTGGTGTCACAATCTCACAGACTGTCTAAGAATACTACAAATAAGGTCTGAATAGAATTACACGAATCTGTCTCTGAATAAGTAAAAACAAAAAGAAAATGATAGAAGGAGACGCCAAGGCCTGCGGACGCCTGCAGGACTACCTCGGGTCGCCTGATGGTCTGGAAGCAGCAACCTCACTGTGGTCCAAAAGTTGCAGTACTGGGATCTGCACACAGTGCAGAGTGTAGTATCAGCACAACCGAGCCCATGTGCTGGTAAGTGCCTAGCCTAACCTCGGTGAAGTAGTGACGAAGCTAGGACCAGAATACCAAATAAACCTGTGCAGTTAAATCATATACAGTGGAAAAATAAAGGCAGAAATTTATAAGTAAAGATAGGAGGGGGAAAACATGCTGCGGGGAAATCAATTAACAACAGAAAACCCATAAATAAATGTAAAGAACACCATAATTCAATTATCATCAAGAATCAGGAAATAAAAAATAAGTGCACGACATCACCCTTCGTGCTTTTACTCTCGTCCTCACCATGAGAATCAATATAAATGTAAATGTGCACGGCATCACCCTTCGTGCTTTATCACTCTTCCTCACCATATCAATGAATATAATCGGCACGGCAACACCCTTCGTGCTTTTATCTCACATAATCATGACACGAAATTATCCTTTGTGCATTATCACTCATATCATGGCACGGCATCACCCTTCGTGCTTTTACCTCACATTATCAGCACAGCATCACCCTTCGTGCATTAACACTCTCAAACTCACGCACGGCATCACCCTTCGTGCTTTACACTCTTCCTCACCCAAGCAACAATCACAAAGCAATTTGGGCAAGGAAATCAATAATATCACAATACAATCCCGACAAGGGAACAAAAACATATCAATAATATCCCGGCAAGGGAAACAATATGATGAGTAATAACATCCCGACAAGGGAGATAATATCAAAAGCAATAACATCCTGGCAAGGGAGACAGTATCATAAACCTCTTCTCTTTTTCACAATTACTTCACAACTTGATTCTCAACTTGAGCCAATGCTCTACAATGTTCAATTACCATTAATGCTTTCACAAGCCTTGTTCAACAATAGGAACCATCATATAAACATGAACAATACGAAATAGAGTCACATTAAGCATAGTTTAAGACTCACAATATCATAAACCTCTTCTCTTCACCACAATTACTTCACAAATCAATTCTCAACTTGAGCCAACGCTCTACAATGTCCAATTACCAATAATGCTTTCACAAGCCTTGTTCAACAATAGAAATCATCATATAAAACATGAACAATACGAAACAGAGACACAACGATCATAGCATAAGACTCACGGGCATGCTTGACCCCAACGTATAGATACTCGTCACCACACCTATACGTCGTACTAAACAATTTACACTTACGAAATAAGACACGACTCCTAATCCCTCAAGCTAAGGTTAGACCAAACACTTACCTCAATGCCACGAACACAACTCAAGCCTCAACTACCGCTTTACCTCTTGTTTCAACCACCAATTCGCTGTATCTAGCCACAATTTACTTAATAATATTAATAAATTCTAAATGAATCAATTCTAATGCATGAAAATAGGTTTTCTAAAGATTTTCCCAAAAAGTCAAAAATCGACCCCGGGCCCACATGGTCAAAACCCGAGGTTCGGACCAAAACCCGATTACTCATTCACCCACGAACTCAAATATATAATTTGTTTTGAAATCGGACCTCAAATAGAGGTCCAAATCCCCAAAATTTGAAAATCCTAGGTTCTACCCAAAACACCCAATTTCCCCCATGAAAACCCTTGATTTTGGATTGAAATCATGTGAATAGATGTTATATATTAAAGAAAACGAGTTAGAAATGACTTACAATTGATTTGGAGAAGAACTTTTCTTTAGAAAATCGTCCAAGAGTGTTTAGGTTTTGAGAAGGTTTGAAAAATTAAGAAAAATGCGTCTAAGTCCAAATTAACTAGTCTCAGATGTCGCAATTGCGACCAGGGTTCGAAATTGCGAACCCCTCCGGGACCTGCAATCTTCGCAAATGCGAAGAATATGTCGCATTTGCGACCTTGAAAATATCCGGTCACCTTCGCATTTGCGAGGGACTAGTCGCATTTGCGACTTCTGGGCATGCATTGAATACTTCGCATTTGCGAAGGGTGGTTCGCAATTGCGAACACTGGCAGGCAAGGCTTTCTTCGCAAATGCGATCAAGACCTCGCAATTGCCAAGCCTGTTGGGCTCGCAATTGCGAAGCCTGACCTTGCAAATACGAGATCAGAGCCTGCAACACAGATGAACCTGCAACAGCCATTTCCCTAAGTCCAAATTCACTCCGTGGCCTATCCAAAACTCACCCGAGCCCTCGGGGCTCCAAACCAAACATGCACGTAAGTCCAATACATCATACGTACTTGTTCGTGCGATCAAATCATCAAAATAACATCAACATCTATGAATTAAACCTCAAATTCATGGAATCACTCAAGAACATCAAAATTACTATTTTCTCAACTATAGGTCCGTTTTATACCAAACCAATTCCGATCTTTACCAAATTTTATAGATTCAACTTAATCATCATTTCAAACTTGTACCGGACTCCAGAACCAAGATACGGGCCCGATACCATCAAGAAAATGCATCAATTCACTTCTAAAAACCTTTATATTTTCCAGAAAACAATTTTCTTTAAAAATTCATTTCTCGGGCTTGGGACCTCGAAATTCGATTTCAGGCATATGCCCAAGTCCGATATTTTTCTACGGACCCTACCAGACCGTCGGATCACGGGTCCGTTTACCAAGAATGTTGACCAAAGTCAACTTTATTCAATTATTAAAGCCAATTTCCATATTTTACTTAGTTTTCACATAAAAACTTTCTGGAAACGTGCCCGGACTGTGCACGCAAATCGAGGTGAGACAAAAAGAGGGTTGTAAGGCCTCGGAACATAGAATTTACTTTCAAAACGAGTGATGACCTTTTGGTCATCACAGTTGGTTTTGCACCTGCGGAGCATGGACCACAGATGCGGCGCCACAGAAGTGATTTGTCAACCGCAGATGCGGTCTAAGGCATAAGGGCAGTTTGTCGCAGATGAGGCTCAAGGACCGCAGAAGCAGAACCGCATCCGCGAGGAAGGGGCGCAGGTGCTGTGCCCTGAGGTTTAGTGACTTTTCGCAGGTGCGGTCCCATAGTCGCAGAAGCGGGACCGCAAGTGCGCCCTCATGACCGCAGATGCGATAATCGCTGGGCAGAAATATGAAATTTCGAGGGTTTGAGTTCATAACTTTTAAAATTGATTTTGAGCTCGGTAGAAGGCGATTTCTAGAGAGATTTTGAAGGAAAACTATTGGGCAACGAATTCTAACTCTAATTTGGTCCTTATACATTAATCTCTTGTTATTTTTCTCATCTAATTAAGGAATTTGAGGGTAGAAGTTTGGAAATGGGTGAAAAAGTTCCCAATGGAAATCTGAAATTTGAATACGAATTTGACGTCGGATTGGGATGATTTTTATACGAGTGAACTCGTGAGTGTATAAGTTCTCATAATCCGTAACTTTTAGCCTATTTCGAGATGTGGGCCCGGGGAGGATTTTGGGCGTTTTCCATTTTCTTGCCTTAGCTTTGATTTCATTAGCTAAATTAGTTTTTTGTAGTTATATTTACATTATGAAATTGATTTGATTAGATTTGGGCCACTCGGAGTTGGATACTCGTGACAAGAGCGTGATTCAGATTGATTGAGCTTGGTTCGAGGTAAGTGGCTTTCCTAACCTTGCGTGGGGGAAACTCCCCTTAGGATTTTGGTACTGTTGTTATTTGAATGCCGTGTACGTGAGGTGACGAGTGCGTACATATGCCAATTGTTGAAAAACCCCATTTTCATTAAGTAAATATCTATATTTTTCCTATAATTGAGCAATTTTAGTATATGAAGCCTCATGTTTAGCTTAGGAAAGCAAGCTTACGTGGCCTCATGTTTAGCTTAGGATAGCAAGCTTACGTGAATTAACTGTCTTAACTCTTTACTGCTTACTTGAATTCTGTGTAGCATGTTTAGGATACAATTACCTGTTTTTACTTGATACGAACCTAAATAGAACTATATACTTCCTTCTTGAGACTGTTGTGTGTATTGATTTATTGTATATCTACTTTGGGACTACGGAATGGTATTCCGAGAGATCCCCCTGCATATTTATATTTGGGACTACGGGACGGTATCCTGGGAGATTCCCCTGTACTGGATATTTATTTTGGGACTACGGATCGGTATTCCGGGAGATCCCACTTGCACATTTACGATTTGGACTATGGGACGGTATCCCGGGAGATCCTCTGTACATTTACGTTTGGAACTACAGGACGTTATCCTGGGAGATCCCCGATTGCTATCTCTGTTTACTGAAATATTTCTTTCTAGTCTTTATTGACTGTTAGCATCTTTAATTATACTGTCACATTTCATACTATTTTACCTTGTTATATATATATATATATATATATATATATATATAACCAGTAAGGCCCTGGCCTTCCTCGTCACTACTTGATCGAGGTTAGGCTTGGCACTTACTAGGTACCGCCGTGGTGTACTCATGCCCTTTCCTGCACATGTTTTTCGTGTGCAGATCCAGGTTCTTCTACTCTGCCATACTATCCGTGAGGCGAGGCGATTTAGAGACTTCGAGGTATATCTGCCGCATCCGTAGACCTAGAAGTCCCTCTCTATTCTCCCTTTTAGTCACAGACTACTTGTATATACTTTTGCTTAGACTTCTGGAGTTAGAACACTATGTATTTCTTTAGCTTGTGATCCATGAGATTCCGGGTTTTGGGAGTGTTATTATTGGTCGAGAGTGTTATTACTGTATATGCCAAGCGGCATTTTAAACACTTATATTTATCTGTTAGTTGGCTAGTTTTGTACTTTTAAATTCATTTTCCGCTAATTGTTAGGCTTACCTAGTCGTAGAGACTAGATGCTGTCACGACAGTTCATGGAGGGAGAACTTGGGTCGTGACATCATCGGTTTTGATTTCAGGTTAATCGGAATTGATTTGGAGGAATGATTCTCAGCTAGAAGCTTTAAATTTAAAAGGTTTGACCAAGTTTTGACTTTTTAGTATTTGACCTCGGATTGGATTTTTGATGGTTCCGTTAGCTCCGTTGGGTGATTTTGGACTTAGGAGCGCGTCAGCGTTGTGGTTTGGAGGTCCGTAGTAGAATGTGGCTTGAAATGGCAAAACTGAGAATTTCGGAAAGATTGACCGGGAATGGACCTTTTAATATCGGGGTCAGATTCCGATTCTGGAAATTGGAGCAGGTCTGTAATGTCAATTGTACTTGTGTGCAAAATTTAAGGTCAATCAGACGTGATTTGATAGGTTTCGGCATCGGTTGTGCAAGTTGAAGTTTCAAAGTTCAATGATTTCCAATTGAGGTGTGATTCGTCGTTTCGATGTTATTATGTGTATTTTAAGGCCTCGAGTAGGTCCGTGTTATGTTATGAGACTTGTTGGTATTTCGATGTTGTTATGTGTGATTTGGGGCCTCGAGTAGGTCCGTGTTTTGTTTTGGGACTTGTTGGTATATTTGGACGGGGTCCCGAGTGGTTCGGGTGAGTTTCAGACAAGGTTCAAATCATTTTCATCTCATGTTGTATTGCTGAAGATTTTTGGTTCTGGTATGACCGCACCTGCGCTATTTTGCGCAGATGCGATAGTTGCAGAAGCGTTTGTGGAGTCGCAGAAGCGAGAAGAGGCTGGGTGAGGAAGACCACAGAAGCGGATTTTGTAGCGCACCTGCATGCGCGCAGATGTGAGATTTGGAATCGGTGCGCAAGGCTTCGCAGAAGCGGAAGTCGACATCCAGAGGTGCGGGGATTTCTAGGCAAGGATGTTTTCGCAGAAGTGAAGTTTTACCGCAGATGCAGTGGTCGCAGATGCGACAATTTGACCGCAAATGCGGAAATTGCTGGGCAAAAGCTATAAAAATCGAGGTTTTTGTTCTTTCTTCATATTTTGAGATGTGGGACTCGGATTGAGGCGATTTTTGGAGCAAATTTCATCACAAGGATTGGGGTAAGTGTTCTCTAATCAGTTTTGATTATATTCCATGAATCTATCTTCGATTGTAGCAATTGGTTGATGAATTTGAAGAGGAAAATAGGAGGTTTTGGCCTAAAGTTTCATAATATGAATTTTTTTTTGTTTTGAACGCCGATTTGGAGTCGGATTTGAGTGAAACTAGTATGGTTGTATTCGTAATTGAATGGGTTGTCAGATTTTGTGAGTTTTGTCGAGTTCTAAGGCATGGGCCCGAGTGTGATTTTTGGTCGGATTTGGGATTTGACTTAGGATTCGATCTTTATCATTTATAATTGCTTCCTTGGGCTTTATCTGATGTATTTGAGTTGCTTTTGGCTTGTTTTGAGCCGTTCGGAGGTTGCTACGCGCGTGATGGCATTCTTGGAGCATCGCTTGGCTTGCTCGGTGTCGGAATTGGCTTGTTTAAGATAAGTAACTCTTCTAAACTTAATGCTGAGGGTATGAAACACCGAATTATGTGCTATGTGATTGGTGTTGAGGTGATGCACATGCTAGGTGATGGGCATGCACCCTGTGAATTGTGACTGTGTTGTTTCCAGGGTATTCTTTAGTGGCCCACTTTGTTGATATTTGTGTTTTTCACCATGTGATAAAGTAATTGAGCTGTACATCATGCTAGATATCATGTTTAGGCTTTATGCTGATATTTTTGGGACGCCTAATGGTCGTTTCTTGCTGTCATCTCATCGATCTCATTGATATTTTGTACTTAGTCACATTCATGCATTCATATCAAATCTCAGTCTCACTTGTGTAACGACCTGGCCGGTCGTTTTGAGAATTTAAGCTCCATTCAGTGGCATAAGGTCTTGAGAAGCTTCATATTATATTTATCGACTTGCGTGCATGGTTGAATTCAATTACCGGATGATTCAGAATCAAATTGGAAGAAGGAATCTAGTTTTGGAAACTTAAGCGGTGAGAATTTGATCAGAATGTGAATTTTGTGTAAACGACTCTAGAATGAGTTTTGGATGATGTTAGCAGCTTTGTATGGTGATTCTGGACTTGGGTATGTTTCCGGATTTTGATTTGGAGGTCCATAGATCAATTTGGAGCATTTCGGCGAAAGTTGGAAAAGTTCAAGTTTTGAAAATGGAGAAGTTTGACCAAAAGTTGACTTTTGTGATATCGGGGTCGGAATGTGATTCCAAGAGTTGAAACAACTCTGGTATGTCTTTGGTACTTGTCTGCAAAATTTGGCATCATTCCGAGTTGATTTAATTGGTTTCGGCACAAGTTTTCAAAGTTGGAAGATTTGGAAGTTCATAGTTTGATTCATGGTGCGATTTGTTTTTCCGACGTTGTTTGATGTGATTTGAGACCCCGAGCGAGTCCTTGTTAGGTTATAGAACCTGTTTGCGTGTTTAGACGGGGTCCCGGGGGCCTAGGGTGTGTTCCGGGTGGGCTACGAGTCATTTTCCCCTATTTTTGAACTACTGATATCTGTCAGCTGGTTTTCTACTTCATGTTCGCGTCTGCTCCGCCATGTTCGCGAAGAGTATTCTTGGAGGAGGATTTATTTTTCTTCGCGTTCGCATGATCTAGTTCACGATCGCGGAAGTCTGTTTTCTCCTACTCTGCGTTCGCACCTATTCCTTCGCGTTCGCGTAGTAGGAATCAAGAGTTGGGCATTGGTAACCATTCCTTCTACGCGTTTGCATTCCTCTGTTCGCGAACGCGTACGTATGCTCTTCCCTCTTTCACGTTCGCGTACCTTTCCTCACGTTCGTGTAGGCCAGTTGTGAGCCATCAGGTTTCTCCTTCTCCGCGTTCGCGATTTCGCTGTTGAGTTCGCGTTGACCAACCTGGGCAGCCTTCATTTTTCTTCTTCGCGAACGCGATCCTTCCTCCGCGTTCGCGATGCATAAATACCTAGGCAGGCATAATATATTCCCAAATAGAGGGTTAGACCATTTTTATCATATCTTGACTTGTGGAGCTCGGTTATAAGCGATCCTTTGTGGGGTTTTCAAGCAAATCGATTGGGTAAGTGTTCTTTGCCTAGAATTTAATATATTCCATGATTCTATCTTTGTTTTTATCATTTAAATTGTGTTTTGGGCTGAGGAAAATGTTGGTTTTTGAAGAAAATTTCTAAAATGAAAAATCACGATTTGAGAGACCAAATGATATCGGAATTTGATAATTTTCGTATGGTTGAACTCGTATCGCAATGGGTATCCGGTTTTTGTAAAATTTGTCGGGTTCCGAGGTGCGGGCTTGGGGGGTCGACTTTTGGACCAATTTGTGGATTTTGGTCAAGATTGAGACTTTATGATCCGGAATAGTTTCTTATGTTGATTGTAGTTCGTGTACGCGAGGTGACGAGTGCGTGCTCAGACTTATTTGTGGAAAGCTGTCATTTAGGGTTCTTGGGTCCTTATACTCACTGTGTATGAAGTTGTTCGTGATACGTTTGAGTTCCTATTTGCTGGTTTCACTTCTACATGCTTTAGTTAGAATTAATTGCTTTAGGATTCACTCGTGTTGCCTATTTGACTCTTATTTGACTTAACTTAAGATTTTGCCTCTTCCATCGTCATGCTATCTTTTCATAACTGCTTATTTTTAATTGAAGTTTTTATTGTCTCATCCTATAATTGTTTAGTCTTAAGTGGAGTGAGGATTATCTTCCGCTGCTTACCATTATTTGAATTGTTGAATATCCTTCGCAATTGAACAACCTTAAAAGGAGTTTGGATAACCTATATCTTAGTTGACTTGCCTTTATTTGGAACTATTCGACTCGTGTTGGCTTCCTTATTGTCGACTTGTATATTGTGGGGTCGTTGCTACATGTTAGTTTTCCCTTGTTGAACTGTTCCTTTTATGCCTAGAATTCTTTACTGTGGTTATTCCTTGTGAACTGATTCTATCATTTCTTTGTGATTTAAAGTTCTTGAGTTGATTTACTCGTCGTACTTTGTATTATTGTCATTTTTGCTGTTGTACTTGTTGTGGTGATGTACGAGGTTTCGTCCGTGCAGTAACTGTTATTTCTGTTGGTTGTGCTGCATCTTTACTTTGGGACTACGGGACGTTATCCAGTAGATACCCCTGTTTCGCATATTTAGTTTGGGACTACAGAACGGTATTGCGGTAGATCCCCCATTCCATTTACGTTTGGGACTACGGGATGGTATCCCGGTAGATCCCCCTATTCTGTATATTACTTTGGGACTACGAAACAGTATTCCGGTAGATCCCCCTGCACATTTATGTTTGAGGCTATGGGACGGTATCCTGGGAGATCCATTATCACTGTGTTCTGAGCTGTTGCTTTCCATTGATCCTATCCCTGTATAAATATTATACGTGTTGTCGGTTCTTTTCCTTATGCTTACTAGTTGGTATGAACTATGTTAGGACAGTTGCACAAGCATACACGTGGCTAAGCACCCTTATCGGATAAGAGGCTTCTTGATATTGCTGAGTACAGACGCACACCCTTGTTTATTTGCCATCCATGTGGGAATGGCTCTATTTGGCACGTGAGTTGTCATTACGATTATAAGGTGTGATGAGGGCACATGATGCCAAGTGTTAGGGTTCGGGTATTGAGACCTGTATTGTATGATTATGAGATGAGGTGTCACAGGGTGACTTATATTCGAAGGATATTTATTTGAAAAGATTATATTCGAAAGGTATTCATTTTGAAAGAACTATTTTTGAAAAATATTTACTTGAAGGAAGTATATTCGAATTATTTTTATCAATTGAAGGATTGACTAATTGATTGAAGTTTGTTGGTTAAGACCTAATGTGAAAACTATCGTAGTTACTGAATTATGACTTGCCTTTACTGTATTTGTGATTTTGGATTTGGGTTGTATTTCCGTTCACTTTTCTGTGTTCTTATTACGGTGTTTTGCTGTTACTTGCTATTTTCTTTCCTTATTGCAATTACTGTATTGTTTGCCACATCGCGTAGTCTTTGTATAGATATCATGTTCTGTTGTTTCTACATTTATACTTGTTTAGTTTATTAGACCAGTAGGTGTCTTAACTGTTCCTCGTCACTACTCCTCCGAGGATAGTCTTGATACTTACTGGGCACCGCTGTGGTGTGCTTATACTACACTTCTGTATATTTTTTGTACAGAACCAGGTATTGATCGTCAGTAGCTGTGCGATTTCTTGCCGAGGAGACACAAGGTAACCCTGCTGCTGCGTTCGCAGGCGTCAGAGTCACCTTCCTATATTGTATTCACACAATTGTACTTATTTCCATACAGTTGTGTTTAGAAGTTGTAGCGAAACTCTGTAGAGCTTATGACTTGTACCGCCGACTTTCGGAAGATGTAAATTCTATAAAGATTTTTATATTGAGACTGTTAGACTTTCTTTATTATGGTTGATATTCAGTAATTGTTAGGCTTACCTAGTCCCTAAGACTAGGTGCCATCACGAAACCCAACGGAGGGAAAATTGGGTCGTGACAAGTTGGTATTAGAGCTCTAAGCTTATAGGTGCTACGTGTCATAAACGCGTTTAGTAGAGTCTTGCGGATCGGTACGGAGACGTCTGTACTTATCTTCGAGAGGCTACAGAACTATTAGGACAATCTCACTTCTTTCATTCCTATCGTGCGAGCTTATGGATCTCAGATTTTAGACTTTTCTCATTCCATTCTCTCACAGATAGTGAGGACACGATCTGCAGTTATCGATGACGTTCCTCCAAGAGCAGGTGTCGCTAGAGGTAGAGGTAGAGGCCGACGAGGAGTACGTGCCGCAGCTAGAGCACCTACCAGAGTAGAAGTTGAAGAGCCACCAGTACCTTTAGTTGGGGGATAGGTACCGGAGGCGCCTGTTGTTACCCCCTGAGCATGTTTGGTACATTGGCTCAGGCGCGGTTGATTCCGGTTGCACCAGCTATTTCACAAATCGGGGGAGGGACTCAGGCCCCCGCTTCCCACACTCCAGAGCAGTGAGTTCATGTTGGTCAGGTTCTAGGTGTCATGGCGAAATAGCCTGTGTTCCAGTTCAGCCCATGGTCAGGGCAGCAGCATCTGAGGAAGGGCAATTTAGATTTGTAAGGTTCAAGGAATATGACCCTCCTACATTCAGTGGTTTGGCTTCAGAGAGTGCACGGGGTTTTATGGAGGAGTTCCATTGCATTCTCCGCACTATGGGTATTTTTGAGATGAGTGGGGTTGCTTTTACTACGTTCCAGCTTCAAGGAGCAGCTTATCAGTGGTGGCGGGCATATGAGTTGGGTATCCCGGCCGATGCAGCTACACTTACATGGGGTTAGTTTTCAGAGATATTTATGAGAGAGTTTGCACCTCAGTCCCTTCGGGATGCATGGCGCGTGGAGTTTGAACAGCTGTGCCAAGGCACTATGTCAGTATTAGAGTATGCCATCAGATTCAGTGATTTGGCTGGACATGCACCTGCCTTGGTCGCTACAATTAGAGAGCGAGTCCGTAGATTCATTGACGGGCTCAGGAATGATATTCAGTTCAGCATGGCTCAGTAGTTGGAGTCAGATGTTTCATTTCAGCAGGTGGTAGGGATCGCTCGCCGGTTAGAGGGCATGTGGGACTGAGAGCGAGAGGAAAGACGAGATCAGGAGAGAGAGTACAGGTAGGCGAGGGGGCCTTGTAGACCGGAGAGATCTGCTGGTCATTATTTTTGAGGCAGGGTGCGACATGGTAGAGGTTTCGTGGGTCAGCCAGTTCGGTTTGCGCTTCAGGTCTCGCACAGTGATTCAGGTGTTCATGGGTCTCAGAGTACTCGTACCGCACAGTTTCCATAACTACGTCAGCAGCGAGGTTACTTTGAGTGTGGAGATACTAGCCATATGTTGAGATATTGTCCCAGATTTCAGACAGATGCGTCACAACGGGGTATTCAGGCGAGTAGAGGGCGCCTAAGAGGGGGAGGCCCGGCCCGTTGGTGTGTTTCATATAGTAAGCATGAGGCCGCTATGCTAGATGATGTCATTCAGGTATGATTTTGGTTCGTTATAGAGGAGCTCCATCCATACTTCATTACTGTGCTTATCGGGGTGAGTTCCCCTATTTGTTGCTCCACTTATGGGTGCGTTTCGTGATTAGCACTCTATTTATTTGTTGCCTTGTTGGGAGGTTCTATGAGTGATAGCCGTGTCTATCGTCTGTTTCTCTTCATTATTGAGAGTTATGAGACTAGTAGTAAATTTCTATTGTCCATTACGGTAGGCTTGATGTGATTTTCTAAGCATTTTTGGTTACGAGCTGTGATTTTATGCTCCACCAGTGTGGGAGCTAGCACGTGTTGTAATTTTGTTGACGGAATTGACCTGGTGAGAGGTTCCAGCTAGTTGATGTATACCCTACTTGTGATTCAGAGTTGAGGGTGGGACCCTCGCGATTTCATGTGATTTGATGTGTTTGAACCGGGCTGTTTACCGCGGTGGAAGTTATATCAGTATGAGATCCTTGTGATTTGTTCATATGCTTTGATTCTTTTCTTGTTATATTGTTTTGTAGGTTAGTACTGATAGAAAATTGTGCCTGTCGGGCTTGTTTGATAGTTCCCTTATGTGTTTCTCTTTCAATACTCAGTCATTTTCGTTCTGTGCTTCTTGAGTTTTAGCTTGCGGGGTGTGTGCCCGGTGGTGTTAGTTGTTACTTGTTGATTCAGGTTTTTGGTTATGAGGTCTTCGTGTTTCTTGCATCATAGTCAGTGTTATGGAGGTTTGAAACAGAGTTCTATCGGATATGAGGCTAGTGGCCGGTGCAGGATTTGATTTTGGGCAGGTATTGTGATTAGGAATGTTATTATAGGCCTATGTGTGGTGTGTATATTGTATGGTTGTACTCTGTGGTTGTAGGCATAGTGGTTGCAGCTAGTTGAGACTGATACCGGATATGGATTTAGAATCGGGCCTCTTGGAAATGAATGGAAGGTGAGAATATTGGCTCTAAGGCTTATTGGTATTGGTAGAAAGGCTAAATTGCAGTTGAGATGGTGTTGCCAAGCTTATGTAGATCGGGGTGACGTGGGATCACCCGCGGGTGTATGTTGGAAGTGTGCATTCAGTGATTTGAGGACTTCGAGGCAAATCTTGGCACGTTCGAGGACGAACGTTTGTTTTAAGAGGGGGAGGATCTAACGACCCGGACGATCGTTTTGAGAATTTAAGCTCCGTTCAGTGGCATAAGGTCTTGAGAAGCTTCATATTATATTTATCGACTTGCGTGCATGGTTGAATTCAGTTACCGGATGATTCAAACTTGAATTGGAAGACAGAATCTAGTTTTGGAGGCTTAAGCGGTGAGAATTTGATCGGAATGTGACTTTTGTGTAAACGGCTTCGGAATGAGTTTTGGATGATGTCAGCAGCTTCATATGGTGATTTTGGACTTGGGCGTGTTTCCGGGTTTGGATTTGGAGGTCCGAAGAGCAATTTGGAGCATTTCGGCGAAAGTTGGAAAAGTTGAAGTTTTGAAAATGGAGAATTTTGACCAAAAGTTGACTTTAGTGATATCGGGGTCGGAATGCGATTCCGAGAGTTGGAACAGCTCCGATATGTCATTTGGGACTTGTCTGCACAATTTGGCATCATTCCGAGTTGATTTGATTGGTTTCGGCATAAGTTTTCGAAGTTGGAAGATTTGGAAGTTCATAGTTCGATTCATGGCGCGATTTGCTTTTCCGGCATTGTTTGATGTGATTTGAGACCCCGAGCAAGTCCGTGTTAGGTTATAGAACCTGTTTGCATGTTTAGACGGGGTCCCGGGAGCCTCAGGTGTGTTCCGGGTGGGGTACATGTCATTTTCCCCTATTTTTGAACTGCTGATATCTGTCAGCTGGTTTTCTACTTCGCGTTTGCATCTGCTCCTCCGCATTCGCGAAGAGTAATCTTGGAGGAGGAATTTATTTTTCTTCGTGTTTGCATGATCTAGTTCACGATCGTGGAAGTCTGCTTTCTCCTACTTCGGGTTCGTACCCATCCTTTAGCGTTCGCATAGTAGGAATCAAGAGTTGGGCATTGGTGACCATTCCTTCTACGCGTTCACATTCCTCTGTCCGCGGACGCGTAAGTATGCTCTTCCCTCTTACGCATTCGCGTACCTTTCCTCTCGTTCGTGTAGGCCAGTTGTGATCCATCAGGTTTCTCCTTCTCTGCGTTCGTGAGCTCGCTGTCGCGTTCGCGTTGACCAACCTGGGCAGCCTTCATTTTTCTTCTTCGTGAATGCGATCCTTCCTCCGCGTTCGTGATGCATAAATACCTGGGCAGGCATAATATATCCCAAATCGAGAGTTAGACCATTTTTATCATATCTTGACTTGTGGAGCTCGATTTTGAGCGATTGTCTGTGGGGTTTTCAAGCAAATCGATTGGGTAAGTGTTCTTCACCTAGAATTCAATATATTCCATGATTTTATCCTTGTTTTCATCATTTAAATTGCGTTTTGGGTTGTGGAAAATGTTGGTTTTTGAAGAAAATTTCTAAAATGAAAAATCACGATTTGAGAGACCAAATGGTATCGGAATTTGATAATTTTTGTATGGTTGAACTCGTATCGGAATGGGTATCCGGTTTTTGTAAAATTTGTTGGGTTCCGAGGTGCGGTCCCGGGGGTCGACTTTTGGACCAAATTTTGGATTTTGTTAAATATTGAGACTTTTTATTATCCGGAATAGTTTCTTATGAGTTTTATTTGTGCTTTGAAGTTATTTTGGTTAGATTTGAGCCGTTCGGAGGACTTTTCACCCGAGAAGTGCATTTTAGAGTATCGGTTTGTCATCTTTGAGGTAAGTATCTTGCCTAACCTTGTGTGGGGAACTTCCCTTTAGCAGTATCTGATTGCGAAGTGACGAGTGCGTGCTCGAACTTATTTGTGAAAAGTTGGACTTTAGGGTTCTTGGGTCTTTATACTCACTATGTATGAAGTTGTTCGTGATACATTTGAGTTCCTACTTGCTGGTTTCACTTCTACACGATTAAGTTAGAATTAATTGCTTTAGGATTCACTCGCGTTGCCTATTTGACTTAAATGAAGATTTTGCCTCATCCATTGTCATCCTATCTTTTCATAACTGCTTATTTTTAATTGAAGTTGTTATTGTCTCATCGTATAATTGTTTAGTCTTAGGTGGAGTGAGGATTATCTTCCGCTGCTTACCATTATTTGAATTGTTGAATATCCTTCGCAATTGCTCAACCTTAAAAGGAGTTTAGATAACCTATATCTTAGTTGACTTGCCTTTATTTGGAACTATTTGACTCGTGTTCGCTTCCTTATTGTCGACTTGTATATATTGGGGTCGTTGCTACATGTTAGTTTTCCCTTGTTGAACAGTTCCCTTTATGCCTAGCATTCTTTACTGTGGTTATTCCTTGTGAATTGGTTCTACCGTTTCTTTGTCATTTGAAGTTCTTGAGTTGATTTACTCGCGTACTTTGTATTATTGTCATTTTTGCTGTTGTACTTGTTGTGGTGATGTACGAGGTTTCTTCCGTGCTGTAACTATTATTTCTGTTGGTTGCGCTGCATATTTACTTTGGGACTACGGGGCGGTATCCCAGTAGATCCCCCTGTTCCGCATATTTACTTTGGGACTACGGAACGGTATTCCGGTAGATCCCCCTACACATTTACGTTTGGGACTATGGAACGGTATTCCGGTAGATCCCCCTGCACATTTACGTTTGGGGCTATGGGACGGTATCCTAGGACATCCCCCGTTATTATCATTGTGTTCTGAGTTGTTGCTTTCCATTGATCCTATCCCTGTATATACATTATATGTGCTGTCCATTCTTTTCCTTATGCTTACTAGTTGGTATGAACTATGTTAGGACACTTGCACAAGCATACACGTGGCTAAGCACCCTTATCGGATAAGAGGCTTCTTGATATTGCTGAGTATAAACGCACGCCCTTGTTTATTTTCCATCCATGTGGGATGGCTCTATTTGGCACGTGAGTTGTCAGTATGATTATGAGGTGTGATGAGGGCACAGGATGCCAAGTGTTAGGGTTTGGGTATTGAGACCCGTATTGTATGATTATGAGATAAGGTGTCACAGGGTGACTTATATTCGAAGGATATTTATCTGAAAAGATTATATTCGAAAGGTATTCATTTTGAAAGAACTATTTTTGAAAAATATTTACTTGAAGGAAGTATATTCGAAATATTTTTATCAATTGAAGGATTTGACTAATTGATTGAAGTTTGTTGGTTAAGACTTAATGTGAAAACTGCCGTAGTTGCTGAGTTATGACTTGCCTTTACTGTATTTGTGATTTTGTATTTGGGTTGTATTTCCGTTCACTTTTCTGTGTTCTTATTACGGTGTTCCGCTATTACTTGCTGTTTTCTTTCCTTATTGCAATTACTATATTGTTAGCCACATCGCGTAGTCTTTGTATAGATATCATGTTCTGTTGTTTCTATACTTATACTTGTTCAGTTTATTAGACCAGTATGTGTCTTGAATGTTCCTCGTCACTACTCCTCCGAGGTTAGTCTTGATACTTACTGGGCACCGCTGTGCTGTGCTCATACTACACTTCTGTACATTTTTTTGTACAGAACGAGGTATTGATCGTCAGTAGCTGTGCGGTTTCTTGCCGAGGAGACATAAGGTAACCCTGCTGTTGCGTTCGCAGGCTTCAGAGTCGCCTTCCTATTTTGTATTCATACAGTTGTACTTATTTCCATACAGTTGTGTTTAGAAGCTGTAGCGAAACTCTGCAGAGCTTATGACTTGTATCGCCGGTTTTGGGAAGATGTAAATTCTATAAAGATTTTTATTTTGAGACTGTTAGACTTTCTTTATTATGGTTGATATTCAGTAAATGTTAGGCTTACCTAGTCCCTAAGACTAGGTGCCATCACGAAAACCAAGGGAGGGGAAATTGGGTTGTGACAAGTTGTTATTTATTGATACATCATATCATTATTGCGGTCAGTTTTCATGACATTGTGAGCCCGTGAGTGAGACTAGAGAGATTGATGACTGAGTGAGGCCGAGAGCCTGATTATGAATGACAGTTATAGGATCGGGCTGCACGCCGCGGCGGTTATTCTGATAGCGCTTGGGCTGAAGGAGCCCCTCTGGGGTCTGTACATACCCCCAGTGAGCGCGGTTGATTATATTCAGGGATGGATCTTCTCCATGGGGCTGGATTGGCCTTTGTCCTTGGTACTAACGACTGATGGTCAGTAATGTATATATATTTCGGGATGGATCTTCCCTGGTCCGTATGAGCCATATACAGTACCGAGTGGTTGAGCATTCATATATATACCTGGAGATTGATCTTCTTCATGGAGCCGGAATGGCCTTTCCTCGGTACTGAGTAACTGATGATTAGTGATGTATATATTCCAGGATGGATCTTCCCTAGGCCGTATGAGCCATATACAGTACCGAGTGGTTGAGCATTTTGAGTGGAGAGTGTGAGTTCTTGTTTCATCTCTGGGATACATGGCACTGGTATTCATACATGACATACATGCATAGAGATGCATTCTTCCTCATACTGTACCGTATCACGTCGTTCATGATTCTTTGCACCTATTGATATGTGGCTTAAAGAAGTATTTCACACTTGCTATTTGGAAAGAAAAATGAAACATCTTATTTATTGTGGAAAGGATTTTTGGGAAAAATTGCAGTTTTCAAACTGTCTCGTATATCGTTAAAGGATTAGGTTTTCACTAATGTTATTGAAAAGCGAAACTATTTTCGGAAAAATGTGCAAAAGCTGAACATTTTTATCTCTAAGATTATTTCCTTGTTTTATGCTCTATGTTGTACGAACTGCTATTGGTTATTGGTGTTGGACCTGACCTATGTTCCAGCTCGTCACTGCTTTCAACCTGAGGTTAGGTTTGTTACTTTTTGAGTACATGGGGTCGGTTGTACTCATACTACACTTCCTGCAAATTGCGTGTAGATCCCAGATGCCGATGTTGCTATGTTCGATGGTTGCTGGATTTGAAGGCGTACCTGTATTCCTGCTATAGCTGCCTCTGGTTCATGGTAGCCTTAGATTTTGAAACTCTATTTATGTACTTTTCAAACAGAAAGTGTTTTTAGTTCATATCAACTTTGTGAACTCTATTCTTAGAAGCTCATGAATTGTACTACCAGTCCTTGGGAAATGTAATAGATCAAGATAATTTATTTTTGTTTAATTGACTTATTAACATTATTGAGAGTGGATAGTTATTAGTTGGCTTACCTAGCGGGTTGGGTTAGGTGCCATCGCGACTAGTGGATTTTGGGTCGTGACAGATTGGTATCATAGCTCTAGGTTCATAGGTTCTACAAGTCATGAGCAACTGTCTAGTAGAGTCTTACGGATCGATATGATGACGTCCATACCTATCTTCGAGAGGCTACAGGACATTTAGGATATACTTCCCATCTTTCTTTCCTTATCGTGCGTCATTGAATCAACTTGAAGCGTAATCCTTTTAATTACTTCCACGCATGCGCACTTGAGCGCTCGATATCAGCTGTGCATCGACGACTTGTGATTCCCTGGATGAAGTGTGAGATGCGAATTATGTGTGTTGATGATGGGCCAGTCTGGAGGACTTGAGGCCGAGTTCTGACTGTAGCTTGAGCATTGAGGTGTTGATTGGGTGAGCACGTGCTTTTAGACTTATATGTCCGGTAGCAACCCTATGAGTGGAACTTGTGACTAGATGAGTAGATTTTGGGTCGTGACATTATCATTCTCAATGGAACGAAGTATTTTATATATCTCATCCTCAGTTACTTCTGCACATAAGTCTAGTTGTTGCTGGTGTGATAACATATGCTTATTCCTCATACTACCTTGCTGACCATAGGTAATTTGCCAGCTGAAGCTCCTATCAATGATTTGTAGAAATTTACCACTTCTTCTTTGATAGCAGATGCATCAGTCAACTATACCTAACTAAGGAGTTGTGTGCAACAATCTATTTTTTTTTGATTTTCTCTTTCATCACTGCTGAGAAATACTTGTTATTAGCATCACCTAGCTTGATTCAATTTGCTCTTGCTTTTTGCGGTAGGATATTTTCTTCTACAAGGGACCACTTTTCTAATTGTTGCAACCATTCTTTCTCTTGGGCTAACAAAATATCATTGTACTGGAGGTGCATTTGTGTTTGAACATCATTTAGTGCCACTCTAGCTTGATGTATCTTCTAAATAATCCCTTTAAACTCCCCTACATTCAACTTCCTGAAATCAGCTTTTAGAGCCTTTATTTTACATCATATATTCTTCATTCTGCCCATGGCTTTGTTCTTCACCCATCCTTTTTCTACTATATGCTTAAGCATTGAGTGTTCAGCCCATATATTGAAAAACATAAAGGGGACCTTTATGTTTGATATAACATCTCTAAATGGTGTCACTATAGGAGCATGATTTGAGATAAAAAGCTCTCTATAGGTAGTTACCACATGCCCAAAGTGAATCATCCAGGCATCATTCCGCAATACTATATCTAGTTTGCTGCACACTCTATCAATACCTTATTGCTTGTTGACCAAGTATGATATTCTCCAGTCCACGACACTTAATTAAGGAACACGTTTTGGCAACAGTCAGAGAAGCCTTTAACTTCAGCCAAAGAAACAGGGACCTTTGATACTCTATGATCAGGCTTCAGTAATGCATTAAAATCCCAACTTATCATCCAATGACCATTTGTTGTTTGAGCTATGACCTGAAGTTAGTTCCATAATGTTTTTCTCTGTTCAATTGTATTATAACCATGTACCACAATTACATGACAGTCCATACCAGTTTGCTTTCCTATAATATGACAGTGAATAAACTAGGCTTCACTCCTCCATTATTGTATGTCATATGCTTGTGTATTCCATAATAGCCAGATTCTCCCATTTGCAGCACTCCTATAGTTACTGATAATATCCAATTTAAGTGCTATACTACGTGCCACTGACTTTGCTATACTTTCTTTGACTTTAGTTTCTGGTAGATCTGTTATTAGGATCTGTTTTTCTATGAAGTATTGCTTTATTTCCTTCTGTTTATACCTATTATTCAATCCCCTTATATTTCATATCAACCATGTCATTGCTTATGAATACTACCTCCTCCTTTATTAGGAGGCATCCTGCTTCCTTCCCCCGTGTCTCCACAATGCAATCCTTGAAATCCATTCATTATTGGAATTACATATGACCCATAGTGGTATCTCCGTTAGGAACTCTAAATAGAGATTAAAATAAGATGTCCACCGCTTCAAAATTCTATATAACATTCCACAAATCTATAAAAATTTAAAAACACGCTCAATATAGAATTTAACTTTTTTATCTTATCTTGAGCACATAAAAAAAATTATACTTCTATTACGGACTTAAACCCTTATGATTGATTTTTCAGTTACTTCTCTATTTATAAATAATTGGATATACAATTAGGAGAATATTAATAATTTTAATATTATTAATTATTAAAAGTAGATATCATTTAATACTTGTTAAGTAAAAAAAAAATAAGACTCTTAAGAATTGGGCTTAAAGCCCATTGAGTGGTCTGTTCTATTGTAAGGAAAAGCAAAAGGCTTAAAGCCTTAAGCCTTGGACGAAAGAGGGGTTAGAGAAAGTTTCAAAGAATTCAAACCAACCAAAAAAGGACTTCTACGGAGAAGAAACAGAAGCAAGTCCCATCGAAGTAATCATGCAGGCAACGAAAAATTCTAGCTTTCTTTAAAAATCACTAGTTCTTGAACTCAGGTATATACAATTTTCTATTGTTAATTATTATACAATAGTAGGTAAGAATGAGATAGTTAATTCCTCTCTTTCTCTGTATCAACAGTAAGTTCAATGTATATGTGTGAAATTTTAAAATTATTTAAAATGCACTGGTTATTGTAAAATCGATTGTTTGACGGGTATAAATTGGATTGGAACCTACGTATTGGCTCGAGGAGTTTTGAGGTGAATTGATATAACCCTTTACTAAAGTGGTTTAACTCACAAAAACACAGATACAAGGTATTTGATGAATTGCTTAAAAGAGTTAATATGTACTTTATTGGAGTGAGTGAGTACCTACTAACTTAGAATTATTCTAGCTAAAGTTTAGATGATTTATTCTATATATGTGCATAAGATTTTTGTGTTATTCTTATATGACATTTTCATGTTGAAAATTCATGAAGAAGAAATAATCTTTAGAAATACTTTTGAATGTTTATTTCATGATTCTGACATGCATTACATTTAAAGATACCAGTATGAGTATGTATAAGTTGTTCCAGAAAAGATATAGTCTTGAATGGTCAAGAAAGTTGAGAAGTTGATTTAGATCCTAGCAAGGTGACACAGAACAGTTTATTATTAAAGTATTTTTGGGAGTATCCTCTATTCTGAGAAAGGGTCATAGTCCAGACCAAGGGTCCTGCTCAAGACGTTGACTTCCTGAAATTAATTGTGCCAAAGTAGGGAGCACACAGGGTCTCATTGCTGAGAATTTGCCTAGCCAGGCTAAGGTATTATATGAGCGATGAGAACCATGAAGCGAGTGACACCTTATGGATTGGGCGTATTCGATCAGGTTGGGTTTGAACCCGTGCCGATCACCCGATGACTAAGGTAGAAATATGTCAAGATAGTTGGAACTCCCGACGCATAAAATGAAGTATTTTCATATAAGAAATAAAAAGAAAGAATTTCTTTTAGAATCTTCATAAACTGCTGTTATGCAATTATTTTAGAATTGTTCTTAGAAGCTTTATATTTTTCATGCATTTAGAATCTTTGCTTGTAATGTATTTTATTAAAGTTTCGTTTCCTTCTTTAGTGGAGGGTCATTGAGACTCACTTAGTACAACGGATGGTACTGACATTCTCTTTTGGGAACCTACGTTAGTCTGCGGTACAAAGTAGGAACCGGTTTTGCAGGTGAGCAGGCTACAGGTTAAGACTTCGCTCACTTTCAGTGCTATTGGTGAGCTCTGCTATTGTTCGTAGAGTATTCCTTTGAGTCATAATTTTTTAGCTATTTCCTTATTTACTTGGAGAACTAGCCAGGAAATCTCATGTCCTGAGCAGTGCGTCAGTTTATCATAGAGGCTTTATAGACACGGTTGTTGGGTTAAGATTCAGGTATTTTTGATAATAACTTTATTATATTTCAGTAGTTGCTACGAATAAAGTTTCGGAGTTGGTTTATTTTAGATATTTAAATAAAATAAAGTATTTGATTAAAGTATTGCCTTGTTGCATATAAAGTTTGAAGTTATAATAGTTTTTCTAAGTGGAGATGGTTCGCTCGGTAAAATTTAACGATCGGGTGCTGGTCACGGCTTGTTCAGAAAATGGATCGTGACAAACTTGGTATCAGAGCCTTAGGTTTATAGAGTCCTAGGGGTCTATGAAGCCGTGTCAGTAGAGTCTTGTTTATGGGTATGAAGGACGCTATACCTATAAATAGGAGGCTACAAACATTTAGAAAAAGTCTCATTTTTTCATACTTTAGATCGTGCAGTAGAGCGTAGCTCTAAGAAACTATCTATTGTATTCGTTTCTCCAAAACTCGCAGAAATGGCTCCTACTTGCAACTCTGACACCGACACTCAGGATGCTACTCAAGAAACTATTGCTACTATTGTGGCTCAAGATAGAACTAAGAAGGCTTCAACTCAAAAATAGAAGGGTAAATCCATAAAGGGAGTTCAAGTACCCCGGGTTGAACATGAAGAAGGGGTGGAGCATGATGAGCAAGTACCTCTGGATTCAGTGCCACCCCTAACAGCAGTTCCGTCTTAGACAACTAAATCTCTAGAAGTGGGTCTGATGTTTAATGTTGTCAACAGTGCTATGGAGGTGTTTAAATCCTTCATGGCCAACCATAACGAGAGAAGAGAAGAGAATCCACATCAAGCTAATAGAAAGAACAATTCTAAGTTCTCAAGAGTGAAAGAATTTTTGAAGTTGAGTCCTCCGTTGTTCCGTTGTACTATATTTGATGAAGATCCAATGTTGTGGCTGGAGGGTGTCAAGAAAGCCCTTTGAGAGATGAAGAAATTTGATGATAAAGCTGTTGAGCTGGCTGCCTACCAGCTTAGAGATGTGGCTGGCGCTTGGTTTGAGATATGGGAAAAGGAAAGAGATGAAGATAATGGTCCGCCTACTTGGGAAGAATTTGAAGAGGACCTTCATGGCTAATTTCATACCAGAAGAGGATAGGGAAGCTAAGGCTATAGAGTTCGAGTAGCTCAAGCAAGGGAATTAAAGTGTGCAAGTGTACTACATAGAATTCATAAGTTTGGCTAAGCATGCTCCTCACATGATTAAGACAGAAAAAGCAAAGATCCACAGGTTTGTTGGCGGTTTGTCTTACCATATTAAGGATAAGATAACAGCTGCATCGGTAGGAATGACAACTTTCTCCTCTGTTGTGGGTTTCACCAAGAACTTAGAAAAAGACAGACAACAAACGAGAGAAGAGAAAGAGCATAACAAGAAAGACCGAATATTGGGTGGGTTTAGTGGTATATCTAGTGGAAGATGAAGGGGTTCCTTTATCAAGGGGTCATTAGTACCAGCTCAGTCCAATCATCAGTCAGGTGGTGTTTCTTCCTTCAAACGTACTTAGAATTATGGAAACCAGTCTTGCTAGAATCAGAATTTTAGGACACTATCCTCATATAGCTAGAGTCATATTGAGCAACATACACAACAACAAGGTCTTTGTGGTACATGTAAGCGGCAGCATTCAGGTCAGTGCAAGCTCGGGTTTCAAGGTTGCTATCATTGTAGAGATAGTGGTCATAGAAAGGCAATCTGACCAAAGTTGCAATGTAATCAGTGGGGAATTGGCTCGTCCTTCTAGTTCCTCAGCTACTATAGTTACACCACCATAGGCTTGTGGTTATCATAATCAAATCCCGCATGGGGCAGGCAGAGGTGCAGATCGAGTTACTCAGGGAGGGGGACAACCCCGTTTGTTTGCTACACTTGATCGTCAGAGTGCAGAGGCATTTGCAGAAGTTATTAAACGTATACTTCTAGTTTGATCACATAATGCATATGCCGTAATTGATCCAGGTTCAATGTTTCCATACGTGTCTCCATACTTTGCGCTTAACCTCGGGCTAGGTCCTGGACAACTTAGTGAGCCATTCCTAGTATCTACTCCAGTTGGCGAGTTAGTGAAAGCCACAAGAGTCTATAGAGGTTGTACAGTTTCAGTCCAAGGTCACATCATTGAGGCCGATCTCATAGAGTTAGAAATGGTGGATTTCAATGTGATCATGGGTATGGATTGGTTGTCTTCATGCTATGCCATGTTAGATTGTCGTGCCAAGATAGTCAGGTTCCAATTTCCAAAGGAAAAAGTGATAGAGTGGAAGGGTAGTTTAGCATCACTTGTAGGTAAGTTTATTTCTTATCTTAAGGGACAGAGAATGATTGGTAAGGGGTGTCTCGCCTATTTGGCTCACTTCATTAATCCAGAATCAGAACCACCATATCTTTAGTCTGTGCCAGTTGTTAGAGAAATTCCTGAAGTTTTCCCAGATGACCTTCCCAGACTTTCTCCTGAAAGAATCATAGACTTTGGCATCGATCTCATGCCAAGCACTCAACCCATATCTAATCGTCCTTATAGGATGGCTCCAGATTATCTGAATGAGTTAAGAGAACAATTGAAAGACATTCTTGATAAAGGCTTCATCAGGTCGAGTGTTTCACCATGGGGTGCCTCGATACTGTTTGTCAAGAAGAAAGATGGGTGTCTTAGAATGTGCGTCTACTATCGATAGTTGAATAAAGTTAATATTAAGAACAAGTACCCACTACCAAGAATTGAGGATTTATTTTATCAACTTCAGAATGAAAAGTACTTTTCAAAGATAGACTTGAGGTCGGGGTATCACCAATTGACAATCAGAGAAGAAGATAGATCTAAAACAGCCTTTAGGACTCGCTACGGGCACTATGAATTTCTAGTGATATCATTCGGTTTGACAAATGCTCCAGCTACATTCATGGACCTCATGAACAGAGTCTTCAAGCCATTCCTTGATACCTTTATTATCATGTTTATAGATGGTATTTTGGTATACTCTAAGAGCAAGGAAGAGCATGCAGATCACCTCAGGATAGCCTTGCAAACCTTGAGGGAGACTGAGCTTTATGCCAAGTTTTCAAAATGTTAATTCTGGTTGTAGTCAGTGGCATTCTCAAGCCAAGTGGTATCTAGTGAATGCATAAAAGTAGACCCTCAGAAGACAGAAGCAATCAAGAACTAGCCAAGGCCGAGAACGTCAGCCGAAATTAGGAGTTTCTTGGGGTTAGCTAACTATTATAGAAGGTTTGTAGAGGGATTTTCCTCGGTTGCAGCTCTATTAACTAAGTTGACTTAGAAAGCACTTAAGTTCCGGTGGTCAGACGCATGTGAGCAGAGTTTTCAAGAGTTAAAGAAGAGGTTGACCACTGCACCTATGTTAACCTTGCCGACGGGTTCAGGTGGGTTCACAATGTATTATGATGCCTCCAGAGTTGGTCTTGGTTGTGTTCTTATGCAAGATGGAAAAGTTATTGCTTATGCTTCCAGGAAGTTAAAGAATCATGAGAAAAACTACCCCACACACGACTTGGAGCTTTCAGTAGTGTTGCTTGCATTAAAGATAAGGCGGCACTACCTATATGGTGAGCATTCAGAAGTGTTTACAGATCACAAAATCCTCCAGTACATTTTCAAGCAGAAAGAGTTAAATTTGAGACAGAGAAGGTGGCTCGAGTTATTGAAGGATTATGACATCAATATCCTTTATCACCCAGCAAAGCTAATGTGGTTGCAAATGCACTTAGTAGGAAGTCAATGGGTGTCTTGGCCCATCTTGCAATACAAAGGTGACCTTTGGGTTGAGAAATTCAAAAACTGGCAAATGATGGAATTAGATTGGATGAGACCGAAGAAGGAGGTATAACTGCTTATGCATTGGCGCAATCCTCTCTTGTTGTGCATGTTAAGGCTAAGCAAGACGAAGATCCGTACTTGTCACGATCCAAATCTCACATGCCGTGATGACGCCTGTGGCAATACTAGGCAAACCGACATTCACAATTAAACTACGCATCTTTAAATTTGGAAAACACAGTAATATAAGTTCAAGAAATAAATCTCATAAATACTAAAGAGAAAATACCGCGACTCAATACAATATCCCCCAAAATTCAGGTGTCACTGAAAACATGAGCATCTATACAATAACATGATATGAAATATTGTCTAGGAGGGTAGAACATTATAAATAAAACTAAAAGATAAAAGAGGAGAGTCAAGGTCTGCAGACGCCAAAGCAGCTACCTCGATAATCTTCGAACTGGTAAAAACTCCAATCAGCAACCACCGTGCCCGAAAATACCTAGATCTGCACACGAAGTGCAGTGTAGCTTGAGTACAACCGACCAATGTACCCAATAAGTAACAAAACTAATCTTTCGGCGAAAAATGGTGATGAGATCAACCAATACAGTCCAAATACAGAGTTTAACAGTATAGAAATGACAAGAAATATGAATATAATATGTCAGAGAAACTCAAAATCTATTGGTACTCGGTACAAAAATGTAGACATGCTTTCAGGTTTAACAGTTAAGCTCAATTCAGATAAAATATGCCAAGCATGACTGATATGAGAAATGTTACATCTCTATATCTACATGTTAATGTACATGTCACATGTGATGCTACACAATGAAAACCTCACGTACTCACGCTCTTAGAGTACTCAATCTGACTTTCTCAATTCTCGCTCATCACACTCAGTCACTCAGCACTGTATGATACCTACGCTCACTGCTTGTATGTCAGATTTAGGAGGGGCGGATCCTGCCCAAGAGCTAATAATAAGCCAATCTGGCCTGCTGCGGCGTGCAACTCGATCCACAAACCTCACTCACAACATGGCTCTCAGGCCCCAACTCAGTCATCAATCTCTCCAGTCTCTCAGGCTCATAAATCTCATGCCAAATAGCCCAAACAATGATACATAACACAACAATAAATAGTAACAGAGACTGAGATATGATATGCAATGATAGGTGTGACTGAGTACAAAATTGCCATCTAAGCAAATAATTCAACAACAAAAATGACCACAGTGTGTCTCAACAGGATAAACATATAACCTAACATAATTTCTAACATATATTTGCAGCTCAATTACTCTAACTGATAGAGATCACATGAATAGCTACAAGGTTTGACGACTACACAATACTACAGAATTGATTGGATCACAATTACTATGGTGCACGCCCACACGCCCGTCACCTAGCATGTGCATCACCTCAACACCAACCACATAACACGTAAATCAGGGATTCATACCCTCAGAACTAAATTTAGAAGTGTTACTTATCTCAAACCATGCAAATCTCTACTCTAATAAGCCCTTCCCTCGTGAATCAGCCTCCGAATGCGTCTAATCTGGCCACAAACAACTCGATACAATCAACTCAAGCTATAGGAATCAATTCCATATGAAAAAGCTAAGTTCTTTTTTAAGAGTCAAAAAGTAAACTCAAAAAGTCAACCCCAAGCCCACTGTTGATACCCAATTTTTTCTCATATATTTTTAATACATATATATACTTTCAAAATAGCACATATGCAGTTATAAGCATGCATAAGCATTTTTATAATTTTTCTATAATTTTTTAAAAGCTCCAAATTTCCAATAATTATCCTTCAAATTATTTTTTTGGTGATTTAGTCATCTAAATTCTTTATTTAGGCCAAAATAGTGTTTAAACATTTTCAGTGCATTTTTTGTAATTATATTTATATTTTTTAGGCTAAATTGCACATCTTTGCAATAATAGCCCTTCTAATGCATAATTGCATTATTGATGCATAAAATGATCTTTTATATTTTTAAAATATTAAACAACTATTTAAAATCATTTTAGTACACGAATATATTTTTTTTGGAAATAATTTGTTAATTTTATAAATTATATAGTTATTAAAAGTGGCTATTTAAAATCTCGCCTGTTTTATTTCAATTTCAGCCCTATTCCAACCCAATACCAGCCCGATGTTTAATTAAAATTACCCAGACCAAACCCTGAAGACCTGATTCGGCCCCAATACCCTTTAATCTCGGTCGTTGATCATAAAGATCAACGGCCACAAATTACCCTTCCTAAAATAAACCAAATGATCCCCCCCCCCCAAACCCTTTCATTCTACACCGTCCGCCGCCCTGAAGTCCTTCTTCTCTCTCAAACGCTCTCAAACCCTAACCCTAATCTAACCTCGCCGTCACTCACCTATGGGTATCTACGTGGTTTCTCACCACCTCCCAGGCCTCCAATGGCCTCTCTCACGTTATTCTTGCCATCTTCAGGGTCCTCAAGGGACCAGGGTTAGTTGGCTTGCATCTATGGTTCCTTTCTCGCCTGTTTCAGGCCATTCCAGTGTGATTCCGAGTAAGATCGTCCTGTATTGGCTATGATCTATGGGTTTCTAAGCATGTTTCTTCACCTCCGTATGGTCCTCTTCGAAACCCTAATTTCTTTTTCTGAACCTCTTAGATCTGTGCAGATCTGAGATGATTTGGACTCGTTTCATATGAGTTTTACAACAACCTTGGGATTCTTTACAAGAATCGTATGATTTTCAAGTGATTTTCATCTTTTTCTAAACTAGGGTTTCCGGAATTTCTTTTTTTTACAAAACTTTTGATGATTTTTGTTTATGTTTGACTGATTTGTAAGTTTGCCACAACCTTAGCTTGCTTGTACTGAAAGCCTTAATTTTCTATTGTTCTTCGTTTGGTTTCTGGGTACTGGTATATTGACTGTGTTCTTGCTTTGGGTTCTTGTGATTTCTCGTGATTTTCTTGTCCTAATATGCTTTTGCTGAATTTCTTAGTTCAACCCTTTCACTGATTCTATATGCTTGTGTTCATCCTGACTATTCATGTTAAGACATGTATCTTTCTCCTTGAATCAGTGTCGTTTAACTTTTTTGTTTTGTTAAAGTTATGTGTCGAATCATGACTACTCATGTTTTGCCTTATTTTATATGATAAACTTGCTGACTCTTTCATGACTTTCTCTTTGATTGAACCCTTGATTATTCTGAATTCCTTTTTTTCTGGTTTAATTTGAACACTTTCCCTTAAACTTTCGATTCTTACTTCTCTACTCGATTTGATTGAACTGCTTGCCTTAATTAATTTTCCCTTGCCTTGTTTGTATTTTTGCTGATTCTTACTGATTGTTTCCTTAATTGAAATTTATGTTCATTTACCCCTAATTACCTACTCTATACCTAAATCTTACTTGATTCTTTTCCTTAAATACCTAGCATGCTTTTACCGTTGATTTGATTCCCTTGATTAAGGAAAGGACTTGCTAATTTACATATGTGATTGATTCCACAAACTTCCCTGATTTGCTACTTGATTGATCTCTTACCTTATTTTGTTAAAGCTTTTGATTACTATATAAACCCCCTCTTATTTTAACTTCAAAACAACGAACAATAGTTCAAAACCACTACTTTTTACACTCTAAAAGGCTCTCTTTCTGCTCTCTTTGCTACTTGTGATCTTTGCCATTCTAGCCGGCTGCAAGCCAAGGCTGGAAGTTTCACACTACCTTTCTCACATCTTGTGCTTTTCATTCTTTAACTAGGTATGCTTCTGATTAATTTTTAAGAATCAAACCTATGTGTTTACTTACTGCTTTAGTTCATATGGCTTGAGTCTGTTCATGTTTCTGTCTAATGCTTAGCCAAGCATGTCTAATATTGCCCATTCAAACCTATGATTAGCATGTTCCCACTTTACTTGCCTGTTTGCTGTCTTATTTAGCATGTCTGCATATGTTTGGCCTAATTACTGTCTTTCCTAAACTTTGCTTCTATATAACTAGCATGCCTCCATTGTTAATACTTGCCCAGCATGCTCATTTAAGTCCTTGCCTGCTCTGTTTCATTCCTACAAAGTCAGTCAATCCCTTTAAAGTAATTCTAGCTGTGTGATGCATGTTTCTCCTGTGATCTTTGCTGCATATGTAGAACCCCCTCAAAAATCCCTATGTCTTGTCGTTTGTATGCTCCATTAAGAGATACCCTCTATGTTCCCAACCCCGTATCCCCTTTGTGTGAAAGTTGTTCCTGAAACTTGTTCTATGACTTAGTTCTGATTGCCAATTGTTTTCTTCACACTTTTCCTCAAACTATTTCAGCACTAATGGTTTTCAAAAGTTCTTTTCAGTTTTAAGACCTTTCTATTAAACTCTTTTCAATTGTTATGCACTTCCACTTACTCTTAGAATATTAGGTTTTGCCCCTCTAATATGTGTACTGCCTTGAGATCCTTGAGATCTCTCTGAACTCTGGCATTTAGAGCTGGCCTTTCCACACTACACCTAAATCAGTTATTATTTGAGAAAAGGTCTAGGTGTGAGCACTGCCCGGGATCCTTGAGGTCCATAGGGAACTCTGACACACCTAGACATGAGATTGGCTATGGAACTTTGGCATTTGAGGCTATTGGAGGCTTGAAAATCATTTAGGCCTGCTGCAGGCTCCCTATAGATTAATTTCTGTTTATTTATGTAATTTACATTCAGTTCGTTGGTCTGTAATAATTATTGTAAACAAACAGCGGGGTGTTTAGTGAAAAGGGAGGGCAGTATATATATATTATGGATAAAACTGGGTAGATACCATGCCTATAGGGTCGTGTTGATTCAAATGTGTTTGTTATGTTTGCTTTACTTCCACACAATTAGAAACCATGTCTATAGAGTCTAAATGGCTTTTAATAATTAGATATCATGCCTATAGGAATTAAAATCAGCTCTAATAGAAATCATGCCTATAGAACTTAAAACCAGCTTAGTTAAATAAATCAGTTTAATCCACGTTTGTTTATTCTGAATTGGTTTAATTTAATTAATATGTCCGCTTCTTTAAATAAGTTTTCAAATACTGCCTTAAATTAGTACTGCTAGAAAGCATGCCTATAGGATCTCAAGTTATCCGTTTAAAATTGATCACTGTTTTACTGCATTCTTAATAAATATCATGCTTTTAGGACGTCACTGTTATGCGCTTAGGCAAGCCTATAGGGCGATTAAAATCCTGCAGCTATAAAACTGCGCTTTGTTATTTAAAACTGCTCGCATTCACAGGTCTAAAATCAGTAGGCAAGCTAATAGGTCTTTGACACTTGGTCCTAACTCATTTTGTATGCTTCCTGCTCACCTAGATATCATGTTCTAAGTTTTATACCTGAAACAATTGTTTGAGACGTGCATTTATCTGTTCTGCTTGTGGAGGTAAAAATGTGAGCCATTATTTGTTCCTTCTTTATGTGCAGTCCTAATTGTTTTGATTGACGCTTAGACTTTTCTCCTTTAAACACCTTAGGATGGTCTAGAACTACCCGAAATTAGAGGTCCTAAATACCTCCAGGGCCACAAGGAAGGGACGGGTAGTACACACATAGGATATCTCAAGGTTGCTAAAATGCTTTAGGCTATGACAAAGAGGAGGGAATTGGGTAGTAAGGATATGATGACTACGCGCTAATGTCACGTGTAGCCCCTCATTGAGGAGTGATTATCCGGCATTGCGTGGGGTGATCCTGTAGGCTAACCAACCTAGGACCCCCTTTCTTAACTCCCATTGTTTAAATGAATTTACTTTTCTTTATATATGTGCAACCTGTTCAAACCCTTTTCCTTGTTTCATTACTTGAATGTCAAAACATGCCTTTACTTGCAAGTACGTGGTAAAACTGTTTATCTGTTTATTTGACTAATTCACATGAGTATAAGTTCGGCCGGGACCCACCGTTGTGGACCGCGAGGGGTGCCTAACACCTTCCCCTCAAGGTTATTTCGAGCCCTTACCCTAAATCTCTGGTAACGCAAACTAGTCCATGAGTTAATTGCTCAGGGTGACCTAACACACCATAATTCGTTAGGTGGCGACTCTTCAAAAACCCAATTCCCAAAAGGAAAAGAGTTATTTCCACCATGAAATGTCAAAACCCGAACGTTCTCCACGAGGAGGAAAAAAAGGGGGCGCGACACCCACGTCTCGAAATTCAATAAAAGTTACAAAATCAGAAAACCCATTAAACCACGAGTCTAACCATATCAAAATTACTAAATTCCGACACCAAATCGTCATTCAAACCTCCAAGTTTTACTCTCCAATACTTGGGTAAAAAATCCCTAGTTTTTACTTCGGAAAATGTCCAATAATATCCCTAAAATATGGTATATAGCTCACTTTTGTCCTCCGTTAGTAAACTGGTCCAAAAATATCCTCCCCGTTAGCACAATGGGCCACTAATGCCCTTCAACCTAACGGCCCTCCACACAAGCCATTTTAATCTTACATGGCATCCACATAGCTGTGACATGGCAGCCACATAAGCGGAGCAGCCTCATAAACCCGCTCCTAATCCCATTTCCAAAGAATGATCAAACAAAGGCCGTAACCCCATTTCCAAACCCATTTCCAAACAAAAACCCAATTTCTTCCTAGACCATTCTTCCGCGGCGATTTGAGAGTTGAGGTGATGATAAGATCGAGCAAGGTTTAACAACCGTTCTTCCATGGCGATTTGCACAGCAGTGTATTGTTTTGTTTTGACAGTTTTGTTTTGTTTTTGCAATCTAGACATCCCTCAAAGGAAAGCCAACTTAAACTTAAAGAGTTCAATCACCAAGAAATGTCGACAATTGTTGAGCCATTATTCACTTGGATAATTTATGGAAGAAAGAAGAGATTGCAGAAAACCATTGCATTGGAACACCTTATCTATGCATATGGTTTACACACACACACGACACAATCAAGTATCTTAACATAGTCGCATTCATGAGCACATGACGCTAGGTGAACTTCAGCTCAACTCTCAAATAGCCGTGGAAGAACGATCTAGGAAGAAATTGTGTTTTTGTTTGGAAATGAGGTTTGGAAATGGGGTTATAGCCTTTGTTTGATCTTTGTTTGGAAATGGGATTCAGAGCGGGTTTATTAGGCTGCCCCGCTTATGTGGCTGCCATGTCACAGCTATGTGGATGCCATGTATGATTAAAATGGCTTGTGTGGAGGGCCGTTAGGTTGAAGGGCATTAGTGGCCCATTGTGCTAACGGGGAGGATATTCTTGCCCCAGTTTACTAACGGAGGACAAAAGTGAGCTATATACCATAGTTTAGGAATATTATTGGACCTTTTCCGTTTTTACTTCAAAAACACCAAATCTATTGGGGAAATTCAATGGGTAATCAATATAATTACATAAAAATGACCAAAAAAAGATTACCTCAAGAAATCTCATGAAACCCCTCTCAAAAATTGCCTCTAACTGAGCTTCCAAAGTCTAAAAGTGAGAAAATTAACTTAACCCTCGACATTATGTTCTACCATACATCTCACACATGCGGTCCATTTAACTATATCTGCGATTACGCAGGCGTGGCCAAATTTCGCTTCTGTAGTTCCCCCTATAAGGCCCTGTCTTCACTTCTGCGGACCAGACTCCGCATATGCGAAGTCGCACCTGCGACCTAGCCTCTACTTTTACAAAAAATAACTGCCTCTCACCTCTCGCCTTTCGCACCTACGCTCCCAATCTCGCATCTGTGCTCTCGTAGATGCGACAAATTCCTCGCACCTGCGCATTCCCTCAGCCCAGCCAAAATCCGCTTATACGATGCCAACCTCGATCATGCAGTCTCGCACCTGCGACCAAATGCCTTGCAGGTGCGATTGCATTAGACCAGGTCCCTTTAGCTTTTGCCTAAGTTCAAATTCCAATCCGATTTCAACCCGAATCACCCCCGAGGCCCCTGCGACCTCAACCAAATATACTAACAAATCCTAAAACACGACACGAACTTAGTCGAGGCCTCAAATCACATCAAACAAAATTACCATACGGAGCTATCGGATCCACCAAAACTCCATTCCGGAGCCATTTACACATAAGTCAACATCCGGTCAACCCTTTCAACTTAGGCTACCAACCATGAGACTAAGTTTCCCAGTAAACATCTTCAGAACTAAACCAACTACCCCGGCAAGTCTCATAACAACAATTGAGAATATAATAATTAGTAAGTGGGGTAACGGGGCTACAACACTCAAAACGACTGGGCGAATCATTACAGTACTTAGTGAAGTTAAAAGTAGGAGCTAAAAACAAAAAAAATCACTTCTTTCACTCTAGGAAGTGATGGAGTTTTGAAGTTAAAAGATCGGTTATGTGTGCTTGATGTAGATGGTCTTAGAAAGGCCATAATGGAAGAAGCTCACAGCTCGAGGTACTTTATCCACCCAGGTGCTACCAAAATGTATCTGGACTTGAAAGAGTTGTATTGGTGGAAAATCATGAAGAAGCAAGTAGCAGATCATGTGGCCAAATGTTTGAATTTCTAGCAAGTCAAAGCTGAGCATCAGAGTCCTGGTGGCCTAGCTCAGGATATAGAGATACCACAGTAGAAATGGGAGATGATTAATATGGATTTCATTGTAGGTCTGCCTTACACATACCGTAAGGATGATTCAATTTGGGCTATCGCAAACCGGCTCACAAATTCCACACATTTCTTACCAGTAAATACGATAGATTCCGCAGAGCAATATGCACAGTTGTATATCAAATAAATAGTCTGATTGCATGGTACTCCAGTTTCAATCATATCTGACAGAGGCCCTCAGTTCAGGGAGCATTTTTGGCAGGCATTCAGAAAAGATTTGGTACTAAGGTCAATTTGAGCGCCGTTTTCCATCCACAGACCAATGGTCAGGTCGAAAGGACCATTCAAACTATCGAAGATATGTTACGAGCATGTTTTGGAGGTAATTAGGATGATCACTTTCCACTTATAGAATTTGCTTACAATAATAGTTATCAGGCCAGCATTGGTATGGCTCCTTATGAAGCGCTGTATGGGCAAAGATGTAGGTATATAATGGGTTGGTTTGAAGTAGCAGAGGTGCCGTTGATCGGTCCAGAGTTTGTTCGTGAGGCCTTATAGAAAGTTCAGTTAATCAGAGAAAGACTGAGAGCGGCTCAAAGTCATCAGAAGTCCTATTCTGACAAGAGGTATCACGACTTAAAGTTCATGGTTGGTGGCAAGGTGTTTTTGAAAGTTTCACCAATGAATGGAGATATGAGGTTCGGTAAGAAAGGGAAACTTAGTCCTAGATTTATCGGACCTTATGAGATTATAGAAAAGAAGGAAAAGTGGCTTATGAACTAGCGTTGCTTGTTGGGTTGTCCTCTGTTCATCCCGTCTTTCATGTGTGTATGCTTAGATAGTACATTCATGATGAGTCGCATATAATACTTGCCGACACCATAGAAATTAAAGAAGGCTTGAAATATGAGGAGATAGGCAAGTAAGGAAGTTGAGAACAAAAGATATAGCATTGGTAGGGGTGTTCATGGTTCGGTTTGGATCGGTTTTTCCCTAAAAAGAAACCAAACCAACTAAGTCGGTTTTTAAAATATTAGAACCAAACCAAACCAATTAAGTTGGTTTTTTCTCGATTCGGTTTATGTCGGGTTTTATCACTTTTCCGGTTTTTTCGGTTATTTGTCGGTTTTCTCTTCAATATAAGACATACACTACCAAACACATATTCCAGCGACCACATTTCAACATAACACTATCAAATCAATTGCCCTTTGAGAAATCTATTATTTACTAAAATATATTGATGATAATCAAATAGTGATGAATAATTTAAGGACTCAATTAAAAATATATTTTTTTAACCATGAAAAGGATTATTACACTTAACAAAAGAAAACTACCAATCAAACTAGAATATAAAGGTAAAAAACTGTACTAAAAGTGCAAACGATTAACATTCACCATAAAAATTTTGAACTTTGTATAAAAGTGTATATATATATATATATATATATATATATATATATATAAAAATATATATATATATATATATAGGTGTAATAATAAATTTGAAATAGCTACACCTATAGATGGTTTGGTTCGGTTTTTTTTCGGTTATTTTTTGATTAAAACCAAAACCAAACCAAATTTGATCGGTTTTTAAAATTCAAAAACCAAAACCAAACCAAACCAAAACGTATCGGTTTTTTTGGTCGGTTTCGTTTGGTTTTTGGTTTGGCTCGATTTTTCGGGTTTTTATGAACACCCCTAAGCATTGGTAAAAGTATTGTGGAGTAATCATGATTCAGAAGAGGCTACATAGAAGGTCAAGGAAGATATGAGAAAGATGTATCCTTATTTATTTGACGAACAAGTTAAGTAAACCTAGGTTTAGCTTGGCATTTATATTTTACTTATTAAATACAAGTTAGCATGTGTTTATGTCCTTGCTAGACTATACTTAGTTGTTGAAGTGAATTAGTCTGTGTCAGAGTATATTTAGTTATTAAATAATTTAGTACCATGCCAGATTACATTTAATTCATTAAAGTGATTTACTTTTTTTTCCTGAAGTGTTGTGCTTTAGATTTTGGTTGATTATTGTGGTACCTCCTTACCGGAGTGTGAGTAATTAGTTTATAAGTTGTGTATGGTGCCTATGAATGGCCTGTTATGGTATATTTGGTCGTTGTTGGTGTAACTGTGGTATTGGAGATAGAGATATTTTTGGATATTCCAATTTACAAAGGATACTCTTCCGAAATTTTTGAAAGTTTAGGGAGTTAGCCAAAATTCGGAGTCTATTGGGAAAGTGAGTAGCGCTAAGGAAACTTAAGAAGTTCAAAGACTTAAGGAATGACTATTGGCTTAAGAATAAAACCCTAACAACATTCGAGTACGAATGTTTTTAAGAAGGGAAGATTGTAATATTCCTCAAATCTATAAAAGTTTCAAGACACGCTCAATATAGAATTTCATTATTTTTATCTTATCTTGAGCGCATAAAACAATTATACTTCTATTACGGACTTAAACCCTTATGATTGACTTTTGAGTTACTTCTCTATTTATAAATAATTCGATATACAATCTAGGGAATATTAATAATTTTAATATTATTAATTATTAAAAGTAGATATCATTAAATACTTGTAAGCAAGACTCTTAAGAATTGGTCTTAAAGCCCATAGAGAGGTCTATTCTATTGTAAGGAAAAGCAAAAGGCTTAAACCTTTAAGCCTTGGTCGAAAGAGGGGTTAGGAAAAGTTTCAAAGAATTCAAAGCAACCAAAAAAGTACTTCTACGGACAAGAAATAGAAGTAAGTCCCAGCGAAGTACTCACGCAAGCAACGGAAAACTCTAGCTTTCTTTACAAATCACTAGTTCTTGAACTCAGGTATATACAATTTTCTATTGTCAATTATCATATAGTAGTAGTACGTAAGTGTTGAATAGTTAATTCCCTTCTTTCTCTGTATCAACATTACGTTCAATGTTTAGGTATGAAACTTTAAAATGAATTAAAATGCACTGGTTGTTGTACAATTGATTGTTTGACGGGTGTAAATTAGATTGGAGCCTACATATTAGCTCGAGGATTTTTGAGGTGAGTTAATATAACTCTTTACTCAAATAGTTTAGCTCATAAAAGCACGCATACAAGGTGTTTGAAGAATTGCTTAAAAGAGTTAATATGTGCTTAAATGGAGCGAGTGAGTACCTATTAACTTAGAATTGTTCTAGCTAAAGTTTAGATGATTTATTCTGATATATGTGCATAAATTTTCAGATTTTTGTGTTATTATTATATGCCATTTTCATGTTGAAATATCATGAAGAATCAATAATCTTAGAAATACTTTTGAATGTTTATTTCATGCTTATTCCATGCTTTACATTTTAAGATACCAGTATGAGTATGTATAGGTTGTTCCAGAAAGGATTTAGACTTGAATGGTTAAGAAAGTTGAGAAGTTGATTTAGATCCTAGCAAGGTCACACAGAACAGTTTATTATTATAGTATTTTTGGGAGTATCCTCTATTCTGAGAAGGGGGTCATCGTCCAGGACGAGGGTCCTGATCAAGGCGTTGACTTTCTGAAACTCCTTATGCCAATGTAGGGAGCACACGAGCCGAGGGTCTCGTTGCTGAGAATTTGCCTAGCTAGGCTTGTTTACCTCGAAAATACGAGTAACAATTAAATTTTATTTGTGGTTTTAAAGATACGTGATTAGATTCAATACCAATTAATAATCAAGAAATATGAAGTAGAAATGAAAGAAATAAGTGAATCAAACTAATATAACTCAATAGCAGTGACCTCGAGCATAGTTACCTCGAGGTAGGTTCAGAGCAATAAGAATAATCAAGCAAGAAAAGTAAAGTAAGAGCAGTAGAGCTAAGGGACAATTCTGATGAACAGTAGGCAAAAAGCAGAGAGTATATTCTTTTCTCAATGATTAGATGATGTTATAAATAATTGGGTCCCCTTTATATAATAGGGGAACCCTAAATAAGGTATATTTCTATTTAAAGTAAGGAATATTCTTGGTACACCTATCTAACCGCCTAGTATGGAATTGTACGATCCTACTCCGGGACTTGCGCCATGATTTTGGGGACGTGGCAGGAATCTAGTTCATTCTGTTGTAAATCCATAATGGTACTATTTTGGGGTCGAGCATACTCAGCCTTGGAACTCTACATACTCCTTTCTCTCGAGCATTGCATTCTGTCTTCGAACTCAAATCTGGTCCACCGGGCTCGAACTCGACCTCGCCCGGACTTGGGCCTAGGATGGACCCTCGAGCATATAAATCGGAGGCATATGATTTTGACCGTAAACAGATAGTCCCCGTGTTTCTTAGAATAAGATGATAAGAAACGATTTGATTCTCCTTTTCCCGGAGTCTTTAGTGATGACGTCATTTTCGTGACGTAGGTGCTCGAAGTGACTGAAATGTCCCGTTGGTCCACTTTCCCCAAAACATTGAATGTACTCCAGTACTAGTCGGCCACTAGCGCCGTCGAACCGTCGTTGCCCTTATATAAATATGAGGCTATTCCTTTGAGTAAAGAACTTTACTCTTTCATTACATCTTTTCCTTCTTCATCTCTTTCTCTAATCGTCTGCTTCCACCGCCTCTTTAAGCGCCGGAAAACGCCAGGTTCTTGTAAAAATACCACATTCCAACACAGTCTACATTCTTTAGCCTAAGATCATGGCTAAAACTTCTAAAATGGTCCCCAAAAAAGATAAAGCGTCGACTTCCTCTACCTCTCAGCCGGCCAAACCGGTGGTGCCGCCACCTCTTGAAGAAATCACCACCAGCCCTTGCGTAATTAAGAAGGATTTTGGTATAGAAAATTCCCCCGTTGTCCCGGGCCGATGCGAGCATGCATCTAGATATATTAGTTTGATATCGGAGAACAACCTCGAAGCCATGAAGAGGGACTGCGGCTGGGGCGACGAGGTGTTGGTTCAGATCCCGAGCCCCGAGGAAAGCATTACTACCCACATGGAGGAGTTTTTAAGTGTCTACACTTACCCTTTCACATTGGGTCCCCTCGATTCGGTGGTGATCAACTTCTGCAAAACATACGAAGTCACCCTCGGCCAGATTCACCCCTCTTTTTAGCGTATCGTTATCATGTTGCGGTACTTTTCCGAGAAGATCGAGGGGTTGGAATTCACCCTCAACCACGTGATTCGATTGTATCGGCCCCAGCTATTTCGAGGGCTTATCAAGCTGCAATGTCGAACAACAAAAGCCTTCTTTGACGAAACTAATGATCGAGGCTGGATGAGCCGGTTCGTCAGAGTAAGGACTTCGAACGTCATGCCTAGGGATAAAATTCCGTTCCAGGAGAGATGGAAATTTAATCGTAAGTGGAGCTCTTCTTCCCAGTATTTATCCATATCATGTCTCACAATGCCTTCACCCTTTCTGTAGCCACTGCTTGGGCACCTCATACGGTCCCCGACCTCGAGGATTGGGTCCAAAAATTAGCTGCCACCTCCTCCTACGATGAGCGCAAATGGCGTGAATTATCGAGGGGCAAGTGGGAGGCCACACATCATGGTAAATTCTCTTCCCAAGTTTCAGACATTTTTCGTTTGCTGGTGGCGCCAACTTATTCACGTTTACTTGTGCAGGCAACGGAGATGTATTCGCCTAAAATACCTCCAGTCACTCTCACACCTATTAGAGTGCAGATTCAGTCACCGATTGAGGTCGAAGTAGCCGCACCAACTCCGTTTGAGGTTGAAATAAAATGCCCTCAGCCACGCCAAATCCGTTTGAGGTGGAAGTGACCACACCCTTCTGTCGATGCCCCCTTTTTCTCGCAAAATCGGGTTTACGATATTTGAGAAGACAACTCTATTCCCGTGTGGGAATTGGGTTTTTGGAATTGAAGAGTCGCCACCTAATGATTAAATGCACTAGGACACTGAGTAGTTTTGAGTTTGAAAACCAGAGTTCGGGTAAGGGCTAGAAATTNGATTCAAGCGGTCAAAAGGGAAATGGCCGGAATCTGGGATAGGGTACTTGCCATGTTTAGGCAAGTACTAGGAGATAGTATATATTCGTAGGAGATGGCGGTATAACACACAAAGGGTAAGAAAATCATGGAAAATCCATGTTTGAGACGAATTCGGCGAGGTTTTTGAGAGGCGGCTAGGGTTTCTGTGAGAGGGAGGGTTTGAGAGAATATGAGGGCGGCGTCTGAGATGGAATGGGTTAGGGTTTGGAGGTTTTGGGTTAATTAGAAGAGGGAGAAGGGATGTGGGATGTTGATATTAAAAGATCAACGTCTGGGATTTAAAGGTGAACTGGGCGGATTTAATAAACGGGTACCGACCGGGTTATTGGGTTTGGGGTCGTTTGGTTTGGGCTGAGGTATTGGACTAGTGTATTGGGTAGTTTTAGGTCCGAATTTGGGTAGGAATTTAGGCTAGGTTTTAAATACCCAATATTTAATAAATAAATAATTTATAAAAGTTATTAATAAATATCAAAAATATCATTTGTGTACTAAAATGATTAAAAGTAATTACTTAAAAATATAAAAATATAAAAGTCATTTTGTCACGACCCAACCCCGGTCGTGATGGCGCCCAACATACTGCTAGGCAAGCCCGACCATTTAATCAACCTTAACCGATTAATCACAGTGAATAAGTAAATTTTCACAACTAGAATACCAAGTTAAATGTGAAATCCTGAATTAGGTGCTAACATTCGAAAAATCCAAAATATAAAATACTAACCAGCCCACAGAATCTGGCGTCACAAGTCTGAGCCTCTAATGCATGAGTATTAACCTACTACATAATGTTTTTCTAGAAATGTGAAAAATAAATAAATAAAATAGAAGGAAGATCAGGACTGCGAACGCCAATTTGCAGCTACCTTGAATCTCCCGAATGTGATGCTAGGCGAAGAAGATCTCACTCAGCCTCAGAGGTTGCACCTGAATCTGCACACAAGGTGCAGGGAGTATTGTGAGTACTTCCAACTCAGAAAGTAATAAATATAAATAAAGTCTGAGGATAAGAAATCCTAAATAAACACAAAGCAAAGCTATGAATACAACAACGTGACAGAAGTCGAAGATTGGCCNCATAAATCGGTACTCTCCAGTACCCCGCTGCGGCGTGCAGCCCGTTCCATTTATTTAACGTCGACGGCGCTCACTGGGGGTGTGCAGACTCCGGGAGGGGCCCCTTACTACCCAAGCGCAATAATAAGCCATCTCGTGGCATCAATCAGGCCCTTGGCCTCATATCAATATCATCATCATACCACTGCGGCGTGCAGTCCGATCCCATACTCAGTCCAAAATCACATAAGCCTTTTGGCACAATAATATAAAAATATTCAGCCCAAACTTCATTTAAAAATATTACTTTAGTTTCTACTTTTAGAAAAATGGCTGAGTTTACAAAATAGTGTTAAATACCAGGACTGAGTTCAATATCTAGAAATATGGTAAGAAACCAGTAAAAATAATCCCTGAAGGATTCAAGTAGTTGGCACGAAGCTCAATTATGACAATTAATCCATTTTTATAAGGATATCACAAAACTATAATCAATTAGGTAATAATTTTATTAAGCGGGACGGACCAAGTCACAATCCCCGACGGTGCTCTACCCCACGCCCGTTATCCGGCGTGCAAGTCACCTCACATAGCACTACGTTGTGCAAATTCGGGGTTTCAAACCCTCAACACAGCATTTACATTTATTACTAATCTCAAGCCGGCCAAAGTCCTAGCTTGCTATGCCCTTGCCTTTCGAATTAACCTCCTCGTGCGTCGAATCTAACCAAAACCACAACGAATACGTCACAATATGCTAATGGGACAATACCTAATCAAAAACAATCGAAAAATAGTTAAATTCCCGAAATTAGCAAAAACCCGAGCCCCGGGCCCACTTCTCGAAAGTCAGAAAATTTACCATCAACGGATTCCTTATCTCGCCACGAGTCTATACATATAAAGAACACAAAAATCGGAGTCCAAATGATCCCTCAATTCTCATTTTTGCTCTCTTAGGTTTCAAGCCCTAAACCACCATTTTTGACCTTTAATTCCTTGAGTTTTCAGTCTAATTTCATGTGTTTGCACGATAAAATCGTGTTTTAGGCTTAGAAATACTTACCTCAATGAAGTCCCTTGATTTCTCTCTTCCAACTCGCCCAAATTCTCCAAGTCCGAAGTGGAAATTATGAAACCCTTTGAAATTTCGCGAAGGTGAAATTTAACACTGCTCAGACATTTTCGCATCTGCGGCTCCATGGCCGCATCTGCGCCTCCCGCTTTTGCGGTTAATGCACCGCTTCTGCGGAAAAATCCGCTTCTGCAGTTGAATATGCGCTCCTGCGGCTTCCGCTTCTGCGGACAAAATCTCGCATCTGCGAATCCCCCTTAACTGTTCAACTTCCGCATCTGCGGTCCTCCTGTCGCATCTGCGACTACGCAAATGCAGTAGCTAACCCGCACCTGCGGTCCCTGCCGCTTCTGTGGCTCTCCTCTCGCTTCTGCGGCACCGCTTCTGCGGTCCCAATTCCGCAGAAGCGAAAATACCAGAAGCAGCTGCAAATTTTCTTAAGTTCTCAAACCAAAACTTCTCGTTAACCATCCGAAATCACCCCGAGGCCCCCGGACCTCAACCAAAAGTACAAACATGATCCAACACCTTATTCAAACTTGCTCGAATCATCAAACACCACAAATAACACTTAAACCATCAAATTACATCAAATTCAAGCCTAAGTTCATCCAAATCTTCCGAAACTTGCATTCGATCAAAAATCCGACCAAAACACCTCCGAATCAACTGAAATTTTGCACGCACATCCCAAATCACCTAACGAAGCTACTGCAACTCTCGGAATTCCATTCCGACCCTTGGATCAAATTCTCACCTATCAACCGGAATTCGCCAAAATTCTAACTTCGCCAATTCAAGCCTAATTCTACACCGGACCTCCAAAATTACTTCCGATCACACTCCTAAGTCACAAATCACTCCCCTAAGCTAACCAAACCACCGAAAATCACACCCGAGCCTTCTAACTCAAAAGTCAACATCCGGTTGACTTTTCCAATCCAAACCTTCCTTAAAGAGACTAAATGTCTCATTTTCTACCAAAATCAATCCAAATCAACTCTAACACACCAATACTGATAATGAAACATGAAGAAGTATAAAATGGGGGAAACGGGGCGGTGACTCATGAGACGACGGGTCGGGTCGTCACACATTTTCTGCGTAAATAATGTAATTATACATGCATATGGGCTATTATTGTAAAAATATGCAATTTAGCCTTAAAAATGTAAATATAATTATAAAAATGCACTAAAAAATATTTAAATATTATACTGGTATAAATGATAATTTTGGATGATTAACTCATCATAAAAATAATCTTGAGGGTAATTATTGAATATTCATATAATAAAATGCTGAAATAAATTGATTTAAACTCTTTAAAAATTATGAAAACTTGTAAAAATGCTTATGTCTGCTCATAAATTAAAATGACGACGCATATGCACCATTTTGAAAGTATATGTATATATAGTTAAAAGTGAGGAAAAAATTGGGTATCAACAATGGTGTATTTTGATTGATTGACATTGATATTGGCCTGTAATAACTCTTATACTATTTGTTTCCCTTTATCTTTATTTTCTCTTTGGTATGTATATATTCAATCTCCCTTATGTATATATTCATTTTATTTCGGTTTGTTATTCATTTATCTTGTTTTCCGTAGTTTATTTCGTAGCTTCTTTTCTTTGTCTTCTTAGTAGTATAACTTCTTCTTTACTTTAGTAGTTTCTTTTTGATTTGTTATCTTCTTTTTACGTTTGAGTGATCAATAAGCCTTTTGATTTTCTTAAAGCCACGGTTCTTTCCAAAGGTGGATTTTGTGTGAACCGGGTGGCTCTTCCTAACGATGGATGGCGCGACAACCTTCTTAAGGGATTGAGTCCGTTTTCTTTTATGTTTAGGCAAATATAGTAGTAATGAATAAAATGGTCTCAAACATGCTTCGCTTGGTACTAACACATTTACCTCCGACCTTATGGTTAAAAACAAAGTTGTTGGCATAAAATAGCTCTAGTTGTGACCTTTTCACTCTTGTGTTGACTTAAACAGTCATCGAGTGGTTCAGTCGAGCCATTTATGATTCTCAATCTTAACTAGGGTTGTTGTGGGCCCTCGACTCCGTTCTCTTTAGCAATCCAACAGCGTGAGAGGTGAGGTATTGAATTGCAAGTCCAAGTCCAAGTCCAAGTCCAAGTTCCCGTGCAAATAGTCTAGAACATGCCCTGAATGTTTTTCTAGGCAATAGCTTGGCTTGAGAAATGATTGTATGCTCTCCTTGATCCAAATTGAAGTTTGAAATCTTCCATGGCCTACTAATGCGATATCCCTAGTCAACCCATTTGAGCCTAATCCCGTTTTCTTTCAATAACCACATTACAAGCCTTTATCCGTTTGTAATGACCCTCTCTTGGCACCCAATCTTTCCTTAGCATTCTTGGAAAATAATTGGCAAAAACATAAGTTTGGGAGAGAGACGAGGAGTTTGAAAGTGATAAAAGGTACAAAGAAGAGAAAGAAGTGGAAAAAAAGGGAAGGCAAAGAAAAGAAAGAAAGAACAAAAAGAAAAAAATTGCCAAAAAAAAAGTCAATAAGGTAGAAAGTTGAAGGGATTCAAAGAAAACAATGATGAAAGGCATGGAGTAAATATAAAAGGAGAAAAATGAATGTCTTGACCAAGAAAGAGTGACATTACGTCTCTCTAGTTCCCTCGAGGAAAAAGAAATTGACTCAAAGAGTCGACAAAGTACGAACCAAAATGAGAAAAGGGAGTGCTTAAGTAAAGACGAACCCATTCTATTCCAACAAGTCCTACCTTAGTCGAAAAGCCTTCATTACATCCCGCAAAATCCCTACATGATTTCAAGTTGAGTGAGCTTACATTAGTGTTGATTTACATAAGGGGCAAGCTTATGGTACTTAGAGCCGAACTTGTGGCATTCTTTTGAGAGAGATGAGCGGACTTTTTATAATCCTTGCATCGGGTGTTACATTCAAAAATGAGATATGCTAATGGAGAGTAGAGGAGGAGGAGTTTGGGATCCACAATGACCTACTTGAAAGAGCGAGCTTCCTTGATGAATAAAGTCAACTCTTGATGCTCTAGTGTCACATTAGAACTATTGTACTAAAAAGTCAAATCATTGCATTGTTGATAATTCATACGTGTTGTGGGTAATTATTGGTCCCAATTGATGTGTGATTGATTCACCTTAGGCCAGCTGAAATATCCCTTTTCTAGTGGAGGTGTGAATTGTCTTAATTGCTTGAGGACAAGCAAAAGCTTAAGTTTGGGGGAGTTGATAAGTAGGGATTTTGACCGCTTATTTGCTCTCTTTTACTTGTGTTTCAGCTCAAAAATGCTTAAAGATGTTCCCGAGAACTAATGAAATGTGCTTTCGTGCAGGAATATTGGGAAACAAGCCAAAGAAGTCAAAATCAACTCATAAAGGAGTCGAAATTGGACAAGGACCAAAACAAGGCTACAAGGGGCACAGTGCGGACCGCACAAAAGTGAGTGCGGCTGCAAAACCTAAGGGCGACCTCTGACTTAATTTCAAGGCAAAATGTGGACCGCACAACTCTAGTGCGGCCGCATAAGTTGGAATTCAGAGACTTGTACTTTTGGGCCATGAAGAAGTGCGGACCGCACCATAATTGTGCGGCCGCAGGATGTCAAGTGCGGCCGCACTCATAATTGTGCGGTCCGCAGAAGAGAAGAATCAGAGAGCCATGTTCCAGTCCAAGTTCAAGTGTGTGGCCGCACTCACAATTATGCGGTCTGCACAATCATGAAGTGCGGCCGCATCCCACTTTTATGCGACCGCAGAAGGCCAGTTGACCAAGTCAAGCTCAAGTGTGTGGACCGCACACAGAATTGTGCGGCCGCACAACCTTCGCAGGGGCATTTTTGTCAGATATTTTCAGCTTAGTATAAATAGAATATTTTGTCATTTTTAGGTTAAGTGGTATCAGTGTAGAGCACCTGAGCCGTTTTTCTTTACTGTTTTGAGTAATATTGTACTAGATTAGCTTCTAAACATTAGATTTTCTTTCCCTAATCAATTGTTATGAATTCTATCTTAATTTCTTCTCTAATTTCTGCATTTTTCATGAGTAGCTAAATTTCTAGCTACGGTTGTGGCCCAACCCTAGTGTGGGTACTTAATGGGTGTTTGATTTATGGCTTGTTTGTAATTGGGTTAGTGATATTTAGCCTAGTTCTTGCTTGAATTCAAGAATTAATGGTTGCAAACATTGATTCATGCCTAATTGACTTAGTCTCTACTTGAGAAAGAGAGACTAAGTCTAGGAAAACTTGGCTAACAAGAAATTGGGGTGAACTCAAGAAATTGGTAGCCCCAATTAAAGGGTCAAATCTAGAGATAGTAAGACCCGACTTGAACATATGTCACTTGATTTGTGCAATACCCATTTGGACTTGAGAAAGCCAAATTGGGAAAATTCACTCAAACTACCGAGAGGTATAGAGTGGGTAATTGCGTGTGATTGCTATATTACAATCCCGACCAATCAAACTTGCCCTAGAGTTTACAACCTGTTAGGTAACCACCTAGGTGGAAGTCACGACCCTAGATGTTTTATCATTTGAAAAAAAACCAAAATCAAAAATATTGTCTTCTTGAATTATAATTGCAATCAATAGCTTAAAGTAGAAATAGAAACAACAAACAAGAATGTGGAAGAGTAATTTGAGGCACGTCATACAATTACACTAAATATATACCTAATCCCAATTCTAACTCCCTGTGGAGTTGACCCCGACTTGCGTTGGGTTTTTATTATTGCTTCTACTGCCTCACTACCTATAATTGTTGTGTGAGTTTGGGCGATATCAGGACCGTCGGCATGACCTGATTCCGCCACCCCCTCCACCTGAGCGTACGGATGGTGAGAATGAGTATATGGGCTAGTACCGCAGTGTTACCCGACTTTTTATCGGGAATCCCGTTCATCACGCTGGTGGTCGGTACATTCCATACGCCGTGAGGCATGAGGCACTGGTATGTTGTTTGGTGTACTTACTTATAACATTAACCTAGCGTTCTGTAATTAATATTTTACATGTTGTGCAGTTTATTGGCCTACATATGTTCTACTAGTTGGGACTGCAGATGCAGTAGCATACCGGCGAGGGAGCAACAGCTTTGCATGAGTATGGCCGGCAGGTTACAGATCTAGCTTCCCGGACATTGAGGCAAGCCCGACATGATGAGCGCTTAGGATACGAGGCTAATTATGTGCCGCCAGAGCAGTACCATCGTGGGGCAGCAGTGGAGCCTGAACGTGGTCGACATGGCAGGAATGCCCAGAGAGGTAGGGGTGTCCCACGAGGTCGTGGGGGTCGGCGAGGACGTGGTCCCCAGCAAGGGGGCGTTGAGGCACCTGTTGAGGATGTTGGAGTTGATCAGCCGGGTGACCATCCTGAGCCAGACCATGCTCCAAATGATATGTCATCATTCAGCCTTCAGTTGACGCCAGGGACTTCGCAAGTGACCCTGTCAGCTCCCTTGTTGATCGCGGGCACGGCCATTATGCGACAGGAGTGGGATCAGTATTTTCCTGGTCTTCCAGATCCATCAACGGTTGCTGATGGTCGTCCGACACGAGATGTGCATAGTGGGCGCCGACTGAGTTATGACTTATCATCGAGAGATGCTGAGGATCTTTCACAGGATTTGGTTAGTTTGTATTACTATTATTTATATTTGTTTTTATCTCATTGATTAGTCATAATATCTAAAGCGTTTTTATTTTTTTTGAAGGCATCATCCTCGCCATTCACGGAGGCCACTTTATGCGATACTGACATGCTTGAGACAGATGCTTATATTCAGGAGCCCGCCGAGACCATGGTAAGACAATTTAAATTTTTTTAGCTAACACGTACATTAGTAATATATATTTCTTATACTAAAATATCTTATTATTCTGTAGGTTACTGCTGGACAGACACCCCCTTATACCGAGCCTGCCAGCCTTACTGACGATCATATTGCAGCACATCCTCCGATAAAGAGGCAACGTGATGAGGATGATCCTGATAGTGTAGCCGGGCGGGATGATATGTGCCTCAGGCCAGCCAATGCTTTAAAGCATACATGCTATGGGACACATTGGCATTTTTTTATTATTTGTACATATGCCATTCAGTAAATAATAGCAACATTATTTATGGTTTACATCATATGCACATGTGTTTTTATTTCTCGGGTTATTTATTAGTTTAATACTACAACACAAAAACAAATATAGCAACTTAACATAATTTAAATTCGGTACAACTAATGAAAATACATGATACGAAAAACATAAAGATAAAATACTACACTCAACACATACATGCGTTTGTTTAGTCACTATCGCCCATTATTCTCTGCTTCAACCACTTAAATTTCTCTTCAAACCTATTTTTTCCTTCTTCCGCCTCTTTTAGTTTCTCCTTCACTGTCGCAAGTTGTTGTTGTATTTTAAAGATCTGGAGTTCGTATTCACCGGTCATATTCCAAACATAGTGCAAACAATGTTTGTAGTATTCCTGGTTAAGCGTTCATCATACCATTCTTCAAATGTACATTGATTTTCATCCTACCAATGGGGATTATAACACAACACTATTAATTAACATGTTATATATAAAATATTAATCAATATTTTTTCCAAAACAATAACTTACAAGTTGTTGACATATCCAGCGTATGCGTCCCACATTACCATTTGACTAACATGGCTTCAAAATCACATGTTTGCCACAATAACAACTTGGTACGTCATTGCATCCAGACATTTCTTAATGCAAGACAAATAAAAAATAATGGAACGTTTTTCTACTTGTTTCGTTAAGCGCAAATAATAACTAAAATGCGCTAGGTTTTTATAGGCAGATAATACACATAACGCATATTGGTGGCGCGCTATGTTTCGCATGACAATAATTCTTTAGGGTACAAGACAACTTTTCCAGGACGGCAGCTTTTTCAGCTCGACAAGACAATACACATAACGCATATTGGTGTCGCGCTATGCTTCGCGTGATAATGATTCTTTAGGGTACAAGACAACTTTTTCAGCTCGACAACACAATACACATAACACATATTGGTGTCGCGCTATGTTTCGCGTGATAATGATTCTTTAGGGTACAAGAAAACTTTTTCAGAACGACAGCTTTTGCAGGTCGACAAGACATTACACATAACGCATATTGGTAGAACGCTATGATTCTTTAGGGTATAAGACAACTTCTTAAAGTGAAACAAGAGATATGTATTCAAAGACCATTTGAAGAAACATTATAACATCTATTTAAAAAATGCCACTAACATTTAATAAGTGGTTCACGAAGAGGCAAAAGGGTGAAGGTTCTTCAACAGATCCCCATGGAACACGTCTTAACACTATCAATCCCTACCATGAAAAAAATAAGTAGGTTGCTATACTGATTTGGTTGATGACAAGTGGTATGGTGTTCTGCGTCCCTTGGAAAATAAACCTATTAATATACACATTAATCTCAAAGTTGCAGGGCACATTATTGAGGGCGAAATGCATTCTCAAAAGTCTTAAGGTATGCGAATTTGGGGCGAAAAACTAAAATGGGTTCCCCTTTACTCAAAACGATGTGATTATGAAGTACTATGTCGCTGGCATGGGCTTGTTGTGCCACAATAACTGTCTGCAACCTTCCAAACAAACACACACAAAGATGAACCAGAAGTAATTCGGCATTTGATGAAGGAGGTTCTAGAGATGGAAAAGGCACTAGCTGTTCATCATGCAATGGATGATCTTAACTTCTTGGGAGGAACGGAGGATCAGTACTGAGATTTACTACAAAATAAAAAATTGTAAGAGATAATGATATCCTATTTTCCCAACAGTTGTTGAGTGGGAGGGACTAGCTAAGTTTATACCACAGACGTCAAACGTAGAAGTCCCATATTATTGTAGAAATCTAGCAAGTGGTCTTTATTGATGATGGCGATGAAATACGAGAAATATGTGTTAACTAAGGCCTAGATTACGATACCCTCGGTCCTGAAGAGTACGTACATGATACTGACGAAGAAGATGAAGACAGTGACAATGAAATAGTGCTAGACAGCGACGATAATGGCGAATGACAATTGTCTTTTTTCCTTGGGGTGTATGTTAAATTGTTGTACTGAAGTATTAATGCTAAATATCAATAAGACTTAACACCAATAGAAACATAATTTATTTCATTACATTCTGCAAGATGAACATGTACATACACTTATTACAACAAATTACTGAAACAAAACACTACGTGTATCCTTGATAATTGGCACATTGGATGAACTTCCACCAGGAGCTGAATTACCACCGCTACCCAAACCAGCAAACTGCCACCATCCGCATGCAAAGTCCACTTGTCAAGCTCATGTTGTATCAACCAACAATAGGCTCCTTGGTCTTCCTTCCTGATCAATTCCATTCGCCTTCTGAATTTACACTCTAGGTGATCTGTTGCAACCATCCACATTAAATCATGCAAATCCTTGTTGGGATACGCCCTCTGGAAATTGGCCTTCAGGTGCCTCACACAGTAACGGCAGTAAGCATACGGTTCCTGCCATGCATGCAAATTCTATACAGAACTTAAACTGCCGCTATGCTGATCAGATATTAGACAAATACCTAAACGTTGTCTGACAATGTGCTCCTTCAAGTGGTTCAAAAATAGTCGTCACNGGTAGACGAAGCAAGAACCAACCTCCCCTCATAAAAGTTACGATTTTCTTTGAGCGCAGGCACATTTGACGTAACGGTAGCATTCGCGAAACATGTATACACAAAGCAAATTAACCATCCATCCGGCCATCATACACTGAATATATCCTAGCTAAGACATACTCTACCATTATCTGCTATTCTCTCTTTGCATGAGTCTAATCCTTGACTGCATATTTGCATGAGTCTAATCTCTGACTCCATATTTGCATGAGTCTAATCTCTGACTCCACATTTGCATGATTCTAATCTCTGACTCCATACTCGCATGAGTCTAAGCCCTGACTCCATATTTGCATGAGTCTAATCTCTAACTCCATATTTGCATGAGTCTAATCTCTGACTCCATATTTGCATGAGTCTAATCTCTGACTCCATATTTGCATGAGTCTAAGCCCTGACTCCATATTTGCATGAGTCTAAGCCCTGACTCCATATTTGCATGAGTCTAATCTCTGACTCCATATTTGCATGAGTCTAAGCCCTGACTCCATATCTGCATAAGGCTAAGCTCTGCCTTCTCCTTGCATGATTCTAATCCTTGACTCCATATTTGCATGAGTCTAAGCCCTGACTCCATATCTGCATAAGGCTAAGCTCTGCCTTCCATTCGTATGGGACTAAGACCTGTCCCGAATCTTGCATGAGGTTAAGTTCTACCTCCATTTTGCATAAGGCTAAGCACTGCCTTCTCCTTGCATGAGTCTAATCCTTGACTCCATATTTGCGTGAGGCTGATCCTTGCCTCCATACCTGCATGAGTCTAAGCCCTGAATCCACGTTTGCATAAGGCTAAGCTCCGCCTCCATTTTTGCATAAGGCTAATCCCTGCCTCCCCGCTTGCACGGGACTAAGCATTGTCCCTCTTTGCACCAATATTGCTCTATTTTCTACTACTATCTACCTTCTTTTCAATCGGGCTAAGCTCTTCCCTCTACTTCGCAAGATTAAACCTTGTCTCGTTACATATCATGGGCTGAAACATCACCAATCTGTCCAAAGGCGTCATAGTCTAAAGGCACCATCCTCATAGCCAGAAGACACCATGCCATGGCCTGAGGATCCCCCAAATTTGCATATCATTCATTCAACGGCGTCATGGTTCGGAGGCACCATTTTCATGGCCCAAGAACATCATTTCATGGCCTGCGAATCCCTCATTAAACAATCATGGCCCAGGACGTCATGGTCCAAGAAAGTCATCTTTAACCGTCCGAAGACAACCTTCATGGTCCCAAGGGAATCTGCATCATGTTTAAATTTTCGCAAATACGTTTGTAGCATCTTTTATCTGCAGGTAACCAGCAAACAACCGCTATCCTAGCAGGAGAAATCTCGCTCTAGTTCCCTCTAACGGTCCCGAGCCTTAACCGCTCATTATAGCTGCTTCCACTTCTCGTGTCCGTTCTTACAATAGTTTCATAGGCATACTCCGCAGGTGAATCCAGAACTACACATGGCCTGATTCTTGTAAAACCAGGGATATGTAGGCAGCTCAGAAACCGGAGCTCGGCCTATGTCTGTCAAAGCATCCCATCCGGTCAAAATTGGCAATCAATTCTTTACCCGAAAACTCTTTCATCTTTTCCGGGGTAAAGATGGGCAGTTGTTGATACCCAAGTTTTCCCTATATATTTTTAAATATGCATAAATATCTTTAAAATAGCATATATGCATATATAAGCATGCACAAGGCTTTTATTATTTCCATAATTTTAAGGGTTTAAATTGATTTTTTTTCTTTTATTCATAAAATCCCCAATAAATATTTTCCGAATTATTGTTATGATGATTTACTCATTTAATTTCTATATTTATGTCAAAATATGGCTAATATATTTTTTTACATTTTTATAATTACATTTAGTATTGTTTAAGCTAAATTGCATATAATTGCAATGTTAGCCCATTTTAAGGAATAATTATATTATATATGCATAAAATTGGTCCCTATATTTTTAAAAGGTTAATCATATATTTTAAATCATTTTGGCACCTTAAATTATTTTCCAGGAATTACCTACTATTTATTATAAATTAAAATAGGAAAAATTGGCTATTTAAATCATAGCTAAATTTGGCTTTCAATTGTAGCCCAAATTGGACCCAATCCCCAGCCCAATTTCCTATTAAATAACTGGACCCAGACCCTATAAACCGTTACCCAAACCCGGAACCCACCTACCCGGTTGAATCCTGACCGTTGATCTCCCAGATCAACGGTCCACACACACCCCTTTCCTTTTTAATTCCTAAATGACCCCCTAAGCCTCATTTCCAAAACCCCGCCGCCCTGAAATCCTCTCTGCTCTCAAACACTCTCAACCTAACCCTAGCTTTCAACCACCAACCTTCTTCTCCGGCCTTCTCCGGCGACCACCTTTCAACCCCAAGCCTCCAATGGGTCTCTCATCGCCTTGCTCATCATCTCTGAGGCCTTCAAGGGTCCTGGGCCATACCGATTTGGACCTGGGGTTTCTGTTTCTGTCATTCGTGGCTTCTCTTGTGTGATTTTAGGCAAAATCGCACCATATATGTTACGATTTATGGAGTTTTGCAACATGTTCTCTCGTTTCTATATGGGTTTCCTTTTGAAACCCTAACTCTCGTTTGAATCTCTTAGATCTGTGTTATATTTAATGCTTTAAGTCTGCTTCTTCCTATGATTTGCACTATTCTCGAACTTCTTCTGAAAGATACTCAATTTTTAAACCATTTTGCCTTCTTTAAAAATTAGGATTTTCTCGGAGTTCCTTCTACGCTTGTTTTAATCGATTTTCTTTATGATTAAACCTCTTTCATTGCTTATTTGGATTGATCCAATGTTCCTACTATTTTTAACTCGACTCTGTTAAAAGCCCTAACTTTTAAGACCTTTCTTTGCTTTGGTTCTGTGTGTTAGCATGACTACTTTATTTTGTTAAGTTTCTGTTGGTTATCATGCTTCGAATGTGTTTTCTACTGAGTCTTCAGCCTGCTTATGTCACTTCTGTATGATTGTGTTTGCTCATCTCTTGCTTCTTTCTGTCTATATGGCTGCCTGTTTGCTACGCCTATTCGTTCTTCTATATTTATACGTTGAAGTGCAGAGTCATGACTCCCTTTTGATTGATTCTAATTTCCTTAATTCATGGTTTGGATGCAAGATTTTCCTTCAAAACCCTAAAGTTCTACTCGTCTGTTAAATTTAGTGATTCCATTTCCTTATTTTTTGTGGTACTTCACTCTTACTGAATCCTTTCCTTAATTGGTATATTCTGTACTTAGACTCAGTCATATTCTCTATACTTTTACTATCCTTTATATGGTAAAAATCAGTCTTCCTCAACTGATTTTCTTTCCTTGATTATCCTTGTTGGTATCCGTTTAAGCTGTGATTCCTTGATTAAAGCGGAGTACTTGTATTAATTGGATTCTAATTGTGACTACTTCCATAATTGTGCTAAACCTTTACTTGTTACCTTATTTTTTGCCTATTTTCAAAAGTATATATACCATAAGTCTTTCATTAACAGAGACGAACACTTGGTTTTCAAAAACTACTCCTCTTACTAAAAATCTCTGCTCTCCCCCTCACTTGTGCTACTTGCTACTATTAGCCGGTTGCAAGCCAAGGCCAATCATCTGTGCTCTTTGGTTCTTTCATTCTGCTTACTTCTACCTTCACTGGTATGTCCTGGTTTTGATTTAAAGCTCCAACAATAATATGTTTCTCTTATTGTTTCAGTTTCTTTTATTTCTAGCTTGCTTCTACTTGTGGTTTTGTTGTAAAATTTGTAGTTAAGTTACATTATCAGCATGCTACTACGTCTATCTTTCCCTTTAGATCAATGTATTCCCTTATGTGTTTCAAAGCATGCCTTGACAGTTGTCTTTACTTCTTGTGTGCTTACCATCCTATGAATCCCCAAATCCTTATCACCCCTTCTATGTGTTTGTATTTCTCCTGACTGGTGTGTGATTATGCCAGAGTCAACTATCTCTGAGCATGTCCAAACCAATCTTAAGATCTTTGCTGGGTTGTGCAGCCAAATGTCTTTGTATCCCCAACCCCTTGACCCCTGTATGACTCCTGAATTCTGTAAAGTAGCTGTGTGTGATCTTTTCTTAAGGTGTTTAAGATTGTTTACTACTCCAACCTCTCTTCAAACAATCTTTGTTGCTTTACTAATTACTTTCAAAACAGACTTTCCAATACAGTCTTTAATAACCCTTTTCAACTTGTGTCCTGCACTTCCACTTTACTCTTAGTCAATAAGTTCTGCCCCCTCTAGTATATGTACTGCCTTGGGATTCTCTTGAGAGTTCTCTGAACTCTGGCATACTGAGGCTGGCCTTTCCACACTGCACTGGTTCAATTCTTGGTTGCTAAGTCTAGGTTTAAGCATTGCCAGGGGTTCATGAGGCCCTTAGGGAACTTTGATGCACCTAGACTCCGATTTGTCTATGGAATTGAGGTTTATGAGACCATTGGAGGCTTTGGGAAACTCGGGCCTAATTGAAGGCTCCATATAGAATAGCTTCTTGATTTTCTATTTTACTTACGTAATTCATTCATTAGCCTGTAATAATTTGTAAACCGATATTTGGGGCATTTAATAAAACGGGTGGGTAGATGTATACTTTATGGGGTAATATGGGTAGAAATCCTGCTCTTAGGATCTCACTTTTAAAATCTGCCTGCTTTACTCAATAGAAAACATGCTCATAGGGATTTATGCTTTTTAATCTGATTGCTTTGCCTAATAGAAATTATGTCTATAGTATCTCACTTCTAATTTCGTTTGCATCAGTAGAAATCATGTTCCTAAGGTTCTGCATTTTGTCATATTAAAAACCATGTTCATAGGCTCCAAACTATCATGTCTTAAATCAGTAGATGCCATGCCTATAGGACTCAACTCCGATTCAGTTTTAATAAGTCTTTCTGTATGTTGCTGTAAATTTACTAAATCAGTAATATGCCTAGATATCATGCCTATTGGGATCTATACCCGCAATTCTGTCTGGTAATTTAATTCAGCCTAATAAATCAATTTCATTACGCCTAGTTCATTTCTAAAGCTGGTCTTACTAAGCGTTAACCTTTTCTGAAACAAGTTCTTACAAAATTGCATCGATCCCATTAGATATCATGCTTATAGGTATTAAAGGAGTCTATCTCGAAAACCTGTTGTTTCTGCATTAATATAGACACGGTACTGCATATAGGCAAGCCTTAGGGCAGTATCAAAACTGCATTCCCCTGAAGCTCTTTCTCTGTCGTTTAATGTTTCTGATTCTAATAACTTTTAAAAGAGTCCTTAAGCAACTGCTAAGGTATAATTTCTGAACCTAAAAGGGTTTGTTGGTTTCTGCATGGTCACCTAGAGATCTTGCTTTAGGACTTTGATTGATAAAGACCTTAACTGTGTTTGAGTCGTGCTGCTTGTATGTTTACTTGGGGAGGAAATTTTGAGCCTCTTATCTATTTCCATTATGTGTAAAGTCCTACATGTTTTGACTGTCGCCTTAGATTTTTGACCTTTTAAAACCTTAGGGGTACGTCTAGAACCACCTATAGGTAGAGGTCCTAACTCCCTCCAAGACCATTAAGAAGGGACGGGTAGCAGCACACAATAGAGATTGCTGACCAACACTCGCTTTGCATGACCGCTAAGGGGATGGGAAGGGTAGATATGTATATGATGACCGGTGCGCTAATGCCACGTGTAGCCCCTTTCTGTGGAGTGATTACCGGGCATTGTACTGATGTGATCCTATAGGATAACCAACCTAGGACCTCCCTCTCCCCAAATCCTCTTTTCTTGAAACTCTATTTTCTTTTTTTCTACAACTTGTTTAAATTCCTATTTTATACAATGCCCAACATGCTCTACTTGCAATTATTTGCATCAATTGTTTATTTATGGACTAATGTGTGAATATAAGTTCGGTCGGGACCCACAGTTGTGGACCAAGAGGGGTGCCTAACACCTTCCCCTCGAGGTTATTTCGAGTCATTACGCTAATCTCTGGTAATGCAAATCAACCCAAGAGTTAATCGCTCTAAGTGCCCTAACGCACCATAATCCGTTAGGTGGCGACTCTTCAAATACCCAATTCCCAAAAAGGAAATGAGTCATTACACCCCGTGAATGTCGAAACCCGGACTTCTCCCAGAGAGAGGGGGAAAAAAAGGGGGCGCGATAGTGTGTTATACTGATTTCTTCGATTTTGTTTCGATATTGTGTTTATCTCCGTGAGCCAGTCGTATTAACTTATTCTGTTTAGAGACCTAAATGATTTTTGTTAAAATCAGTATTTTGTGGAATTTTTTTACTTGATTGATTTCTGTTAAGGATCTGAACGATCTTCTTTCTTGTTAAAATCAAAAACCTTTGGGATTCTTACTTGGTTGATTTCTATTTAAGGATTCAAATAATTCTTTCCTATGAAATCAGTATTCTTTGAAGATTATTACCGACTGTTTCCAATTAATTGCCTGTTAAAATCAGTGTGTTGGAATTTTACTGGCTTCCTTATTTGTGACCTGCTTCCCTATTTTTCTTACTTGCCTTAATTAGTCGACAGTAGTTTGGGGATTTTTACTGACTCCCTACATGGTATGATTTTGATTTATTGCCTTAATTGAACCCTCTGTTATGACCGTTAATTGACTATTCCCCAATTAAAGGGGTCTTTCCTGGACTTCCCTATAAAAATTGATTATGTGATTGGTTGATTGATCCTTAATTGATTGAACTCTGATTCTCTTTACCTTATTTGTTCTACTCCCTAAGTGCTATATATACACTCTCATTCTGCCTCTCAAAGGGACGAACAAATAGTTCAAACACACACAAACATAACTTTCTCTCATCTCTCTCTCCGCTACTTGTGTTCATTACTTGTCTAGCCGGCTGAAAGCCAAGGCTAGATAGTAGACCCCTACCTATTTTACCTTCTGTTTCTGCATCCTTAACTGGTATGTTCCTACCTTAATGTTATTATGAAGTTAAAATCTATGCGCTCCTTGTTACTTCGTTTCTGCTAAGGCTATGTCTTTTATGTACTAGTGTAACTACTGCCTAGTTAATTCTGTTTACTGCCTCATCAGCATGTCTAAGTTTCATTCTTCTTGTTTATTGTCTTAGTCAGCATGTTTACTTTAGTTTAACTACTTCCATCTTTCTTGTTTACTTCCTCCAACCAGCATGCTTATTTTGTGTCTCAGACTCTCATGTTATCTAATTAACTTTAATTGGCATGAATAATTATGTGTAGTAGACCCCTGTCCTCAGCATGACTATTCCTACATTCAGTCTCAGTGCTTTACTGTCTATTACAACAAGACTAGGCCAAAATCTCATAGGAGCGGCCCACTCCACTCTCATATAGGTGAATTCATCAAGTGTATACTGCTTTTAAATACATTATCCATGAGGACTATGAATTTCATTAAGAGTTATAATTCAGCCTCTCAATTAGTAGCAGTCAAGCACTCTCTTTTAGTGCATCAGTGCCAATATCGACTTGTTATTACCCATATGAACCTACTTTATGGGATCTCCAATCACATAGGTTGGGTTACCATCTCTATTGACAATATGTCGGCCTTAACGCCATCTCTTTTGAGGTTTGAAGAATTAATTTTCTTCCCACAGGTTTAGTCAGAGGATCGGCCAAATTAATTTCTGACTTTACATAATCAATGGAAATTATTCCATCTCTCAGCAGATCCTTTATGACATCATGTCTCAATTTCATGTGTCTACTTTTACAATTATAAGATTTATTCTTTGATATAGCTAGTGCCGTTTGGCAATCACAATGTATAGACACAGGAGGCAATACGTCCTTTATTAAAGGGATATTAGCTAAGAAGTTTCTTAGCCACTCAGCCTCAGAACCAGCTAACTCCAGAGCTACAAACTCTGATTCCATAGTCTTTCTAGCAATGATCGTCTGTTTAGCTGATTTCCACGATATTGCACCGCCACCAAGGGTGAATACATAACCACTAGTGGATTTTGTCTCATCTGAATCAGAGATCCAGTTTGTATCACTGTACCCTTCTAAGGTAGAAGGAAACCCACTATATAGGATACCATAATTCATGGTTCCTCTCAAATATTTCATTAGTTTATCTAATGCAGACCAATGCTCTCTGTTGGGATTATGAGTATATCTACTCAGTCTACACACAACATAGGCTATATTAGGCCTTGTAAAATTCATTAAATGCATCAGACTCCCAATAATCTGAGCATATTTAGACTGAGCTACTGGGTCATCATTATTCTTTTTCAATTGAGAGTTAGCATCAAAAGGAGTGCTCATTGTTGTGACATTAAAATATTCAAACTTCTTAAGAAGTCTCTCAACATAATGTTCTTGTGACAACATTATGCCATCTTCACTCCTTATAACTTTAACTCCCAATATTGTATTTACTTCACCCAGATCTTTCATATCAAAATTAGCAGACAGAAATAATTTAGTACTTTGCACAATATTTAAACTTGTACCAAACATAAGCATGTCATCAACATACAGACATATTATCACATAACCATTGTCTACCACTTTAGTATAAACACATTTATCCATCTCAATTGAGAAAAAATCGTCTCTCGGTAAGACTTGTTCAAATTTCTTATACCACTACTAGGAGCTTGTTTAAGGCCATAAACAGATTTAATTAATTTACAAACTTTATTTTCTTGTCCAGGAATGACACAGCCTTCAGGTTGAACCATATAAATTTCTTCTTCTAAATCACCATTTAGAAAAAAGCAGTTTTGACATCCATTTGGTGGATAAAAAGCTTACGGATTGAAGCTAAGGGAATTAAAACTCGAATAGAAGAAATTCTAGTCACCGGTGCAAATGTATCAAAATAATATATATTTTGTTTTTGAGAAAATATTTTTGCTACTAACCGAGTTTTATATTTATCTAAAGATCCATCAGGATTAATTTTCTTTTTGAAGATCCATTCACAACCAATAGGCTTTGCACTAGGAGGTAAATCAGTTAAACCATGTATTATTTTTCTTAATAGAATCAATTTCAACTTTTATTGCCTCTTTCCAATATTTAGCATCTGAAGAAGATATAGCTTCAAAATAATTCGATGGTTCATTATCGACAAGAAAAGTTCGAAAATCATTTCCATATGAAAAATATTCTTTCCTAGGCCTTTTGCTCCTTCTCAGTTCCTCATTAGAGGTAATTTCACTATTTGTTTCAACAGGTGTATGAGAAATTTTATCAGACAATGGATAAATATATTCAAAGAACTCAGCATTCTTTGTCTCAATTATAGTATTGCAATCAAGCACATCGCTTCTTAAAACAAGAAATCTATATGCAGCACTATGTTCAGCATATCCAATAAGCATACACTCAGCAGTTTTAGAACCTATTTTCCTCTTTTTAGGTTCAAGCAAAAGAACTTTAGCAAGGCACACCCCACACTTTTAAATATTTCAAGTTAGATATATAACCCTTCCATAATTCATAAGGAGTTTGCTGGTTCTTCTATATGGTATTCTATTTTGTAAGTGACAAGCAGATAATATAGCTTCACCCCTCAAATTATCAGGAGCATTAGAACTAACTAACATAGAGTTCATCATCTCTTTCAATGTTCTATTTTTCCTTTCAGCTGCACCATTTGACTCTGGTGAATAAGGCGGAGTTACTTCATGAATAATTCCATTGTTTGCACAAAATTCATTCAAAGATAAATATTCTCCACCTCTATCAGATCTAATTCTCTTGATTTTTCTACTAAATTGACTTTCAACCTCAGTTTCATAAGAAATAAAAGCATTAAAAACATCATCTTTATTTCTAAGTAAATACAACTTAGTATATCTAGAAAAATCATCAATAAAAGTCATATAATATCTTTTACCACCTCTAGTCATAGTCTGCTTTAAATCGCCGAAATCAGGATGAATCAAGGATAACAATTCAGTTTCTCTATTTACGGAAAAACAAGTCTTTCTAGTACTTTTAGCTTCAGCACATATTTCACACTTGTCAATATTATTTGAGTCTAAATCAGATATTAATCCTAGTGACTGCATTTTCTTTATATATGCGACATTAACATGTCCTAGTCTAGCTTGCCACAAAGAACAACCATATAAGCAGAAGAAGATGCATTTTTATTGCTAGTATCGGAAATATTAAGCCCAAATAAACCATGATTACAATATCTATTGCCCACAAAAATATTATTTTTGGTCAATACGACCTCATCATTCTCGAAAGAAACCTTCACTCCAACTTTTCCTAATAATCCCACAGAAACCAAATTGGTTTGGATATTAGGAACATGCAATACATCACTTAATGCTAGAGTTTTACCAGATGTCAGTTTGAGAAGAATTTTTCCTTTCCCAAGAACACGATCTGTTCTTGAGTCACCAAGATAAATAATTTCTTCTCCTTCCTCAACTTGGGTGTAGGACAAAAATTCATTTTTGTTTGCACAAATGCGCCTCGTAACACAGAGTCTATCACCCAATCTCTCACATTGGCCACATTATTTATTTGGGAAATGACCGCAACAACTATATTATCCGCTTTAGTCAAATTTAATTTTGACTTAGCAAGATTGTCATTTATCCCAACTCTTCTCTTGCATTGAGGTGCATTTTTCTTGAAAGGTTTTAATTTTAGCATTGGATTTATAACCATGTCTATTTACAAACCTGTGTTTTGACATTAGCGTCCGGCAAAGTTGTGGATGCAATAACGTATTTGCAACACCATGGATATCTGGCAGGACAGCTAAAACAGTAGCAGCGGAGACAACACCAAAATTAGTAGCACCGTCAAAAAATTTCGCAGTAGTATTAGTTCAAATAGTTTCTTAGATTGTAGGAAAATGACACCGAAAAATAACGATGATAATACTGCAATAATATTATTTGTAGCATATACACGAATTGGCTTGAGTCGTGCTAGACACTTTTCTAAGAAACTATTTCAGCAATGTGAAATGTTTTCTCAAGATTAAACAAGCCCATCTCTATTTATTGAGAGGATACATGAATCAGCAAAATTAAATAATACCAGCAAGTTTGGAATGAAGAAATAAAACACAGGTTATAAAAGAAATTGGAACACACAAAAGGCTAGGAGTAATTGAAAACTACAAGGCTTGTAGTGATGATTACTAATCATTAGTAATCATGAGAGAACTAAATATTTATTGGTGTGTTTACGGATGGTATAGGAAGTGAGCATTTATAGTTGTAAGATTTGTGTAAGAAAATGGCAAGTGTTCATCTACTTGTCAAAAACTTTCCATGCAAGGAGACATTTGGTAGGGGCTCTATACACTTGGCTATAGGATCAAGGAGATCAAGCCACATAACTATTTATATAGCCACTTGTCCATAAAAATTATTGAAATAGTACCACGGGAGGACGAACAACTCAAAAGCTAAGAGTAAATATTCTTAAACGAAATAGTGAAAATCATATAGTTAATCATGTACTTTCGTGTACCGAGATTGTAGTTTTTGTATTGATGAGTATTTTCTTTTGATTTCTCAACATCCATTATCGGCTTTAGGGCCCGATTTTACGGATATTTTGGTTTATATTATTACTATATTTTTTCCAAAATGGTTTCTATTGCTTCAGCCATATCACATTTTTTTGGATACGCCCTTTTTATGCGTGTCTGTTGTTTTAGTTTGGCGGATTTAGAATTTTAAACTAATAAGCATGCGATTCTATTTTGTATGTTATATATAAATTATTTATAAATTTTATATGTTTTTGTGGCAAATTTGATGAATGAATGATATTGTATAGCCGTTATATATATATATATATATATATATATATATATATATAAAAATATATATATATATATATATAGGTGTAATAATAAATTTGAAATAGCTACACCTATAGATGGTTTGGTTCGGTTTTTTTTCGGTTATTTTTTGATTAAAACCAAAACCAAACCAAATTTGATCGGTTTTTAAAATTCAAAAACCAAAACCAAACCAAACCAAAACGTATCGGTTTTTTTGGTCGGTTTCGTTTGGTTTTTGGTTTGGCTCGATTTTTCGGGTTTTTATGAACACCCCTAAGCATTGGTAAAAGTATTGTGGAGTAATCATGATTCAGAAGAGGCTACATAGAAGGTCAAGGAAGATATGAGAAAGATGTATCCTTATTTATTTGACGAACAAGTTAAGTAAACCTAGGTTTAGCTTGGCATTTATATTTTACTTATTAAATACAAGTTAGCATGTGTTTATGTCCTTGCTAGACTATACTTAGTTGTTGAAGTGAATTAGTCTGTGTCAGAGTATATTTAGTTATTAAATAATTTAGTACCATGCCAGATTACATTTAATTCATTAAAGTGATTTACTTTTTTTTCCTGAAGTGTTGTGCTTTAGATTTTGGTTGATTATTGTGGTACCTCCTTACCGGAGTGTGAGTAATTAGTTTATAAGTTGTGTATGGTGCCTATGAATGGCCTGTTATGGTATATTTGGTCGTTGTTGGTGTAACTGTGGTATTGGAGATAGAGATATTTTTGGATATTCCAATTTACAAAGGATACTCTTCCGAAATTTTTGAAAGTTTAGGGAGTTAGCCAAAATTCGGAGTCTATTGGGAAAGTGAGTAGCGCTAAGGAAACTTAAGAAGTTCAAAGACTTAAGGAATGACTATTGGCTTAAGAATAAAACCCTAACAACATTCGAGTACGAATGTTTTTAAGAAGGGAAGATTGTAATATTCCTCAAATCTATAAAAGTTTCAAGACACGCTCAATATAGAATTTCATTATTTTTATCTTATCTTGAGCGCATAAAACAATTATACTTCTATTACGGACTTAAACCCTTATGATTGACTTTTGAGTTACTTCTCTATTTATAAATAATTCGATATACAATCTAGGGAATATTAATAATTTTAATATTATTAATTATTAAAAGTAGATATCATTAAATACTTGTAAGCAAGACTCTTAAGAATTGGTCTTAAAGCCCATAGAGAGGTCTATTCTATTGTAAGGAAAAGCAAAAGGCTTAAACCTTTAAGCCTTGGTCGAAAGAGGGGTTAGGAAAAGTTTCAAAGAATTCAAAGCAACCAAAAAAGTACTTCTACGGACAAGAAATAGAAGTAAGTCCCAGCGAAGTACTCACGCAAGCAACGGAAAACTCTAGCTTTCTTTACAAATCACTAGTTCTTGAACTCAGGTATATACAATTTTCTATTGTCAATTATCATATAGTAGTAGTACGTAAGTGTTGAATAGTTAATTCCCTTCTTTCTCTGTATCAACATTACGTTCAATGTTTAGGTATGAAACTTTAAAATGAATTAAAATGCACTGGTTGTTGTACAATTGATTGTTTGACGGGTGTAAATTAGATTGGAGCCTACATATTAGCTCGAGGATTTTTGAGGTGAGTTAATATAACTCTTTACTCAAATAGTTTAGCTCATAAAAGCACGCATACAAGGTGTTTGAAGAATTGCTTAAAAGAGTTAATATGTGCTTAAATGGAGCGAGTGAGTACCTATTAACTTAGAATTGTTCTAGCTAAAGTTTAGATGATTTATTCTGATATATGTGCATAAATTTTCAGATTTTTGTGTTATTATTATATGCCATTTTCATGTTGAAATATCATGAAGAATCAATAATCTTAGAAATACTTTTGAATGTTTATTTCATGCTTATTCCATGCTTTACATTTTAAGATACCAGTATGAGTATGTATAGGTTGTTCCAGAAAGGATTTAGACTTGAATGGTTAAGAAAGTTGAGAAGTTGATTTAGATCCTAGCAAGGTCACACAGAACAGTTTATTATTATAGTATTTTTGGGAGTATCCTCTATTCTGAGAAGGGGGTCATCGTCCAGGACGAGGGTCCTGATCAAGGCGTTGACTTTCTGAAACTCCTTATGCCAATGTAGGGAGCACACGAGCCGAGGGTCTCGTTGCTGAGAATTTGCCTAGCTAGGCTTGTTTACCTCGAAAATACGAGTAACAATTAAATTTTATTTGTGGTTTTAAAGATACGTGATTAGATTCAATACCAATTAATAATCAAGAAATATGAAGTAGAAATGAAAGAAATAAGTGAATCAAACTAATATAACTCAATAGCAGTGACCTCGAGCATAGTTACCTCGAGGTAGGTTCAGAGCAATAAGAATAATCAAGCAAGAAAAGTAAAGTAAGAGCAGTAGAGCTAAGGGACAATTCTGATGAACAGTAGGCAAAAAGCAGAGAGTATATTCTTTTCTCAATGATTAGATGATGTTATAAATAATTGGGTCCCCTTTATATAATAGGGGAACCCTAAATAAGGTATATTTCTATTTAAAGTAAGGAATATTCTTGGTACACCTATCTAACCGCCTAGTATGGAATTGTACGATCCTACTCCGGGACTTGCGCCATGATTTTGGGGACGTGGCAGGAATCTAGTTCATTCTGTTGTAAATCCATAATGGTACTATTTTGGGGTCGAGCATACTCAGCCTTGGAACTCTACATACTCCTTTCTCTCGAGCATTGCATTCTGTCTTCGAACTCAAATCTGGTCCACCGGGCTCGAACTCGACCTCGCCCGGACTTGGGCCTAGGATGGACCCTCGAGCATATAAATCGGAGGCATATGATTTTGACCGTAAACAGATAGTCCCCGTGTTTCTTAGAATAAGATGATAAGAAACGATTTGATTCTCCTTTTCCCGGAGTCTTTAGTGATGACGTCATTTTCGTGACGTAGGTGCTCGAAGTGACTGAAATGTCCCGTTGGTCCACTTTCCCCAAAACATTGAATGTACTCCAGTACTAGTCGGCCACTAGCGCCGTCGAACCGTCGTTGCCCTTATATAAATATGAGGCTATTCCTTTGAGTAAAGAACTTTACTCTTTCATTACATCTTTTCCTTCTTCATCTCTTTCTCTAATCGTCTGCTTCCACCGCCTCTTTAAGCGCCGGAAAACGCCAGGTTCTTGTAAAAATACCACATTCCAACACAGTCTACATTCTTTAGCCTAAGATCATGGCTAAAACTTCTAAAATGGTCCCCAAAAAAGATAAAGCGTCGACTTCCTCTACCTCTCAGCCGGCCAAACCGGTGGTGCCGCCACCTCTTGAAGAAATCACCACCAGCCCTTGCGTAATTAAGAAGGATTTTGGTATAGAAAATTCCCCCGTTGTCCCGGGCCGATGCGAGCATGCATCTAGATATATTAGTTTGATATCGGAGAACAACCTCGAAGCCATGAAGAGGGACTGCGGCTGGGGCGACGAGGTGTTGGTTCAGATCCCGAGCCCCGAGGAAAGCATTACTACCCACATGGAGGAGTTTTTAAGTGTCTACACTTACCCTTTCACATTGGGTCCCCTCGATTCGGTGGTGATCAACTTCTGCAAAACATACGAAGTCACCCTCGGCCAGATTCACCCCTCTTTTTAGCGTATCGTTATCATGTTGCGGTACTTTTCCGAGAAGATCGAGGGGTTGGAATTCACCCTCAACCACGTGATTCGATTGTATCGGCCCCAGCTATTTCGAGGGCTTATCAAGCTGCAATGTCGAACAACAAAAGCCTTCTTTGACGAAACTAATGATCGAGGCTGGATGAGCCGGTTCGTCAGAGTAAGGACTTCGAACGTCATGCCTAGGGATAAAATTCCGTTCCAGGAGAGATGGAAATTTAATCGTAAGTGGAGCTCTTCTTCCCAGTATTTATCCATATCATGTCTCACAATGCCTTCACCCTTTCTGTAGCCACTGCTTGGGCACCTCATACGGTCCCCGACCTCGAGGATTGGGTCCAAAAATTAGCTGCCACCTCCTCCTACGATGAGCGCAAATGGCGTGAATTATCGAGGGGCAAGTGGGAGGCCACACATCATGGTAAATTCTCTTCCCAAGTTTCAGACATTTTTCGTTTGCTGGTGGCGCCAACTTATTCACGTTTACTTGTGCAGGCAACGGAGATGTATTCGAAATGAGGCCGGCTCCGCCCGGGGAAAAGACTGCACCCTCGATTCCAAAATCAGGGAAGGACAATAAAGAAAGAGGGGTTCGAAGCCTGAAGACTCCCGAGACGAGGTGCTACCTGCCCGGAAGCCGAGGAGAAAACTCATTCGTGTGGACCCGGATTCAGCCATCCAATACCCGGAGGATGAAGAGAATGATGGTGGAGAATCGACGCTTGTACCCCGAACTAGGAGACCAATCAAGGCCGCCAAGCCCTCCGAACTAGAGACCACATCCCGTGGTGAGGGAACCCCTAAGAAAGATTTGGACAAGGCCCGCGTGTTCTCGGAGATTGAGATCGTTCCTCTGCCTTCAACAAATATACCCGAAGGGGAAAGTGCGGGAACCCTCGAATCCAATTAGAACACCCTGAGTGAAGTGCTCGGGGACATGACAGCAGGTCACTCCCTTTCTCTAGCATCTTATTCCAAGGAGGCAATCGAAGATGCTAACGCTCTGCGTATGCCCAATCCAAGCAAGGTCCTCGAGGAAGATCCCTTTCATGGTTGCTATGCTGGGATTGACGATACCACTGACCTTAGTGATGCATCCACCATATTCGAAAAGGTTCAACGTCTCCTTTCTCAAGTAAATATTAACTTTCATTGCTGATATTTTCTCTTTCTTTCCTTTCCTTTGGCTGACATATTTTCACTTCATGTATAGGCCATCGTCAAGTTTAGAGCCAAGCTGAGCCAATGTGAGGCCGATCTTAGGAAAGTTTCGGGCGAAGAGAAGGCCCTAAGGCTCCACTTTTAACCAAAAGGAAGAAGTGCTTGGGGACCTCCGGGCTGAATTGGCCAAAGCTCAGAAAAATGAGGCCGAGCTAAATGAGCAGGTAACTGTGATATTAACAGGGTATGGTCTTCTTGGCCCTACTTTAGAGGCTAACACTTCGCTATCTCAGCTGCAGCAAAAGTTGGAGATGATTGGGCAACTCCGGGGCGAGGTTGATCAAGTTAAGGCTGATTGCCATAGGTGGAAAAAGAACATGGATCAGCTCGCTGCCGTTAAGGAAGCTGTTACAGTCCAACCGACCTCGGCCGAAACTCAACTGCGAGGCATTAAAGTGAAGGGTCTGGCCCAAGCCAGGAAAATCGAGGAGTTAGAGGCGGAGCTTGATGGAGCCCGGGCAGAAGCTGCACAAGCTAAGGCTGAAGTTGAGAAGACGAGGGCCATGGCTGATAAGCTCATTTCCATGTACTTAAGAGATGCCGCAACTGTTCAAGCGGAGCTGAGGGAGGCCTCCGACCGGGAAAAATGGAGCAATGATTTGGCCAAGTGGCAAGCCCGAAGGGAGACTCTCGAAGAAATCCACGCCCGAGGGTTCGACCTCACTGAGGAGATAGCCAAAGCAAAGGCGCAGGAAACCGATGCTAGGTTTCTCGTCTCTTCAGATGACGAAGATGCTGTGAGTGGCTCCGAGGGCGGGGATGTGAGGAAGGTGTTCCTGAGGAGGAGGCTCTCGAAAATATGACCTCCGAGTGTGCGGTTCCCGAGGAAGCTTCTTCCGGGGACGTAACCCCAAAATAGATTAAGTTCTCTTTTTCTTTTTAGTGTAAGGGCACCTTGTGGGCGTTGTAAATATACTTTTTGTCAAACATCCTTTGTGAATACAAAGAACCTTTGAGTTTCATTTTGTTCGCATTTGTGTAATATTTTGATGGTATAGTTCAAATGATCATTTCGAGTACTTATTTGGGCCCAAAACATAATAAACCCTTAGGTTTTTATTGATCAATATAATACCCCTTAAAGTTTCGTTAATCCTCGAGCTAAGTTTGATTTGATATGAGCTCGAGATGTCGCGACTCTTGAGTCCGAGTTGAGTGAGAGCAGGGTCTCGAACTCTATGTATTTCGGCCCTTAGGCTCTTTTAGATCGGCCCTTAGGCTTTTTTAGATCGGCTCCTAGGCTCTTTTAGGTCGGCCCTTAAGCTCTTTAAGTTGGGCCAATTCGGCCTCTAGAACGGCTATATAATTTTTCCCTCTTTCCGGCTAAAAGACTTAGTGAAAATTTAATTATGCCTTAGCATGTGTTTTTTGTACCCATTGGGTTTTTCGAAGGTTCGATAAATCGGAACCTTATTAATTTGGCCGTAGCCTTTAATTTGGCCGTAGCCTTCGGGTGTGCCTCTTGGACTTGTTTCCCGAGAGCCTTTCAAACTTGTTTGAAAAGTTAGTCCCCGAGTATATATGCCTTGGCCTTCATTTCGGGAGGATGCCTCTTTGAGGTCTTAGGGTTCCGAGTTTTTGATGGCTCGAATATGTTGACTGTCGATAACAGTCCCCGAGTATCTCGGGGTTGCATTCATGCTCGCCCTTGAGTCGTTTCCCGTAGGATTATAAGTGTTGAGCTCGTATAATAGTAGACTTTCTTGAGGCACAAATTGTTTTTGATATATTAACAGATTGCTTTTTCAAATAATTGATACATGCGTACATGTTTTCGCCTTTGGGGCTCGGCTATTTTATATGGTCACAGTTCATTTGACCGTTTGGCCAATTAAAATATTTTCCTATTGAGGCCCTCTTAGGCGTGAAGTATTTTCCTCGAAAATATAACCTCCAAGGGTGATGCTCCCCAGTATTCGAGGTTGATTGAAAAGAAGCCTTGGATACTGCTGAGTTCTCCTTAGGTAGCATATAAATGTTGCCTCATTAAAAACCTTGCCGATAAAACCCATTTGGGACAAAATTCGATCTAAGGAAAACAAAGTGCAACACATGCTTTAAAACCTAAGGCCTTCGTGTAGAAAGGTTGTCTGCAATAGCTTCGATCGATGATGTGCAGTGAGTTAGTTTTAAACTCAAATGGACTAAAAGGATAAAGCCATGCCTTAGCAGTAGTATTGTTTGAGTGATGATACGTTCCAATTACTTGGCAGTTGTTCGCCTTCCATCGTGCTAAGTTTGTAAAATCCCTTGCTGACAACCCCGAGGAGTCGGTACGGTCCTTCCTAATTCGGGCCTAGCTTCCCTTCATTCGGGTCTCGAGTATTGAGGGTATCTTTCCGTAGAACTAAGTCCCCGATTCCAAAGAGTCGTAGATTGGTCCTTCTATTGTAGTATCTTTCGATCCATTGCTTTTGCGCGGCCATTCTAACAAGTGCTGCTTCTCGTTTTTCATCTAGTAACTCGAGGCTAGCATTCATGGCTTCTTGATTTGACTCTTCCGATGCATGTCGAAACCTGGTGCTGGGTTCTCTGACTTCCACAGGGATGAGGGCCTCGGAGCCATAAACTAAAGAGAACGGAGTAGCTCCCGTGCTAGACTTTGATGTAGTTCGATATGCCCATAGGACCTCGAGTAGAACTCCTCTCCATTTTCCCTTTGCCTCGTCCAACCTTTTCTTTAAGTTTTGAATAATAGTTTTGTTTGTTGACTCGGCCTGTCCATTTCCAATTGGGTGGTACGGTGTCAATAATATCCTCTTTATTTTATGTGCTTCGAGGAACTCCGTCACCTTGCTGCTGATGAATTGCTTTCCATTGTCACACACAATCTCGGAAGGTAGCCCGAATCGGCATATGATGTGGTCCCAGATGAAGTCAATAACTTCTTTTTCTCGGACCTTCTCGAAGGCTTGTGCTTCCACCCACTTAGAAAAATAATCAGTCATAAATAAAATAACTTAGCCTTACCTGGGGCCGTAGGCAGAGGGCCGACTATCTCCATTCCTCATTTCATGAAAGGCCACGGGGATAAGACCGAATGGAGTGGTTCTCCGGGTTGATGGATCATCGGTGCAAATCGTTGGCACTTATCACATTTTTTGACAAATTCCTTAGTATCTTTTTCCATGCTATCCTAGTAGTACCCTACCCTGATGATTTTGAGAATCAAGGACTCGACGCTGGAGTGATTCCCACAAGTACCTTCGTGGATTTCTCGTAGAACATAATCGGTGTCCCCCGGCCCCAAACATATGGCCAGTGGCCTATTGAATGTTCTCCGGTACAATGTTCCATCTATATCTATTGCAAACCTAGCAGCTTTGGTTCGTAGGTCCCTCGATTCTTTATGGTCCGATAGGAGTTTTCCATTCTTCAAATAGTCAACATACTTGTTCCTCCAATCCCATGTCAAACTTGTTGAATTTATCTCGGCATGACCTTCCTCAATCACTAGTTTCGATAACTGAACGACAGTCCTCGGGATGATGTCTTCTTCCTCGATCGAGGATCCCAGATTAGCAAGCGCATCGGCCTCCCTATTTTGTTCTCAAGGCACATGATCCAGCATCCATTCCTTGAAGCGGTGCAAAGTCACCTGTAGTTTATCCAAATACCGTTGCATTCTATCCTCTCGAACTTCGAAACTTTTGCTTACTTGGTTTACCACCAATAGAGAATCGCACTTAGCCTCGATGACTTCTACTCCTAAACTTTTAGCTAGCTCGAGACCTGCAATCATGGCCTCATACTCGGCCTCAATGTTAGTTAATCTAGAAGTTTTAATAGATTGTCTAATGGTATCACCCGTGGGTAGCTTCAAAACTATGCCAAGTCCGGACACCTTCACATTCGAGGCACCGTCTGTGAAAAGAGTCCATACCCCCGATGATGTACCCAAACTTAGCAGGAGTTCTTTCTCCACTTCGGGTACGAGGGTTGGCGTAAATCGGCCACAAAGTCAGCTAGGATCTGAGACTTGATGGCCGTTCGGGGTTGATATTCGATATCGTACCCGCTAAGTTTGACGGCCCATTTGGCCAATCGGCCCGATATCTCGGGCTTATGCAAAACATTTTGAAGAGGGCAAGTGCTTAATACACATATAGGATGACATTTAAAGTATGGTTTTAGCTTTCGTGATGCGCTTATTAATGCAAGTGCTAATTTTTCTAAGTGAGGGTTCCTTGTTTCAGCATCTCCTAGAGTTCGGCTCACGTAATAAACAGGAAATTGCGTACCTTGCTCTTCTCGAACTAGTACCCCACTTACCTCTATCTCTGACACAGCCAAATATAGGTAAAGTGTTTTGTCTGCCTTCGGGGTATGAAGCAAAGGCGAGCTCAATAAGTATCTCTTTAGTTCCTCCAGGGCTCATTTGCACTCCGGGGTCCATGCAAAATCCTTTTTCTTTTTGAGCAAGGAGAAGAAACGGTGACTTCGATCGGACGACCTCGAAATGAACCAACCTAAAGCAGCTACTCACCATGTTATCCTTTGCACGGCCTTCACGCTATCCATGATTGTGATATCCTCGATGGACTTGATCTTATCAGGGTTGATCTCGATACCCCGATTCGACACCATGAAGCCGAGGAACTTACCCGAGCCAACTCCGAAGGCACACTTCTCTGGGTTAAGCTTCATGTTATATTTCCTCAAGATTTCAAATGTTTCCTGCAAATGAGCTAATTGGTCCTCTGCGCGCAAGGAAATAACCAACATATCATCAATATATACTTTTATTGTTTTACCTATTTTGTTCTTCGAATATTATGTTAACTAGGCGTTGGTATGTAGCTCCTGCATTTTTAAGCCCGAAGGGCATTACGTTGTAATAATAAGTTCCAAATTTAGTAATAAATGAAGTCTTTTCCTGGTCCTCCGGGTTCATCTGAATTTGATTGTACCCAGAGTATGCATCGAGAAAAGTTAGGATCTCGTGGCCGGCCGTGCCATCGATCATACGATCGATGTTTGGCAATCTGAAAGAATCTTTCGGACATGTCTTATTCAAGTCCTTATAGTCTACACACATTCTGAGTTTGTTTCCTTTTTGAGGAGCTACAACTACGTTGGCTAATCATTCGGTGTACTTTACCTCCCAAATGGATCCTATTTTAAGAAGTTTGGTTACATCGTCTTTTATGAAAGCATGCTTTACCTCGAACTGAGGCCTCCTTTTTTGCTTCACTGGTTTGAACCTTGGGTCGGTGCTTAGCCAATGTGTGGTTATTTCCGGTAGAATCCCTGTCATATCTAAATGGGACCAAGCAAAGCAATCCATATTATCAATAAGATATTGAATGAGTTTTTTCCTGAGTTCGGGGGTCAATCCCGTTCCCAGGTATACCTTTTTCTCGGGAAAGTATTGGATATGTATGACCTGTTCCTTGATGGTTGACTTGGTTGCATTGGACTCTTTGGGAATAACGAAGGTTCGAGGAGTAAGGAAGTCCTCTTCTTCGTCTTCGATTGCTTGTTGTTCCGACTCCATCGAGGCTGGGGGCCGTGATTGCTATTTAGCCGCCTACTTACCTTTGCTGCTCGATTTCTCCGAGGTCAAAGGCTCTGGTATCGGCACCACTTCCTCAATTGCAAACATCTCTTTTGCAGCATGTTGCTCTCCGTAGACCATTTTCACTCCTTCATCTGTTGGGAATTTCATCATTTGGTGAAGAGTTAAAGGCACTGCCCTCTTATTGTGTATCCATGGTGTCCCGAGGAGTGCATTATACCTCATGTCACCTTCGATGACATGGAATTTGGTGTCTTTAATGGTCCCAGCTATGTTTACTGGCAAGATAATCTCTCCCTTTGTTGTTTCGCTTGCCATGTTGAAGCCATTCATGACCCGGGATGCAGGTACAATCTGATCTTATAGGCCGAGTTGTTCCACGACCCTTGATCTGATTATGTTTGCTGAGCTACTTGGATCCACTAAAACACATTTAACTTGAATTTTATTTAAAAGGATAGAGATTACCAGGGCGTCGTTGAGCGGCTGAGATATGCCTTCTGCTTCCTCGTCACAGAATGATAAGGCGTCCTCGGGCACATAGCTCCGAGTTTGTTTTTCTCTTGTGATCGATACCTTGGTGTTGAACACGGGTCGTTGAGGGACATCGACTCCACCAACGAACATGTGGATTACATGTTGCGGTTCTTCTTGCTCATTTTTCCTTGCATCTCTCTCCCTGAAGTGATTCTTAGCCCGATCACTTAGGAATTCTCGAAGGTGGCCCTCGTTGTACAGTCGAGCCACTTCTTCCCTTAGCTACCCGTAATCTTCTGTTCTATGACCATGTGTGCCATGATACTTACACATCAAGTTCGGGTTCCTTTGAGAGGGATCAGTCTGTATAGGCCTGGGCCACTTGGTGTCTTTGATTCTTCCAATAGCTGACACAATCCCCGATGCATCTACGCTGAAGTTGTACTCCGATAATCGAGGTGCCTCTGCGGGATCGGTATGCTTATAGAATCCGCTTTTACTCATAAGTCCCCAAGAACTTTGACCCTGATCATTTCTCCGATCGTTCTGAGGAGCGTTCTGACCTGAACCGTTGTTTATTCGATCGACATACGGTTGATATCGTTCCCTGTTTGATCTCTATTCCCTGTTCGTATCCCTCGGGGCTTGGCTGCAAACCTGTTAGGATGAACTGAACCCGAGGGGGCTCCCAACTGATCATCCTCGACCCTGATTTTTGATTGGTAACGATTGTGCACATCTGACCACGTCACAGTTGGATACTCGATCAAGTTCTGCTTTAATTGTCAAGATGCAATCGAGCTCCATTCATTCAAACCCTGCATAAAGGCCTGTACTTCCAGTCATCGGAGACCGGTGGTAATTCCATTCTTTCCATCTGAAACCTGCACACGAACTCCCTTAACATCTCGTCGTTCCTTTGTTTTATTTTGAATACATCCGATTTTCTCGTGGCCACCTTTATGGACCCGATGTGTGCTTTCACAAAGGCATCTACTAACATAGCAAACGAGTCAATAGAGTTAGGAGCTAAGTTGTGATACCAAATCATGGTTCCTTTCGACAACGTTTCTCCAAACTTTTTTAACAAGATTGATTCGATCTCATCATCATTCAAATCATTTCCTTTGATTCCTCAAGTGTATGAGGTAATATGCTCATTGGGGTCGGTTGTTCCATTATATTTGGGTATATCGGGCATGCGAAACTGCTTAGGAATAGGCATCGGAGCCGCACTTTGAGGGAAGGGTTTTTGTATGAAATTTTTGGCATCTAATCCTTTCAAAACTGGAGGTGCCCCCGGTATCTGGTATACACGGGAGTTATAGGTCTCCACCATTTTATCTTTGTCTTCAATTTTCTTTTCCCCGAACTCGATCCTCTTAGTGAGCTCTTCGAGCATCTTCATAATCGTGGAGTCGGTCCCCAAGCCACTTTCATTGGGCCTTTCTAGCGCTGGCTCAGTACGTCGATTGTTTTCATGTTCAGCTACACTCGGAGTCTTATTTTGACTTTGAAGTTGAGCAATAGTGATCTGTTGAGCTTGCAGCATTTCGAATATCACGTAGAGGAATATGAGAACTAACATCAATTGTTTCCGTGTTTGGCACTTCCCTAGGGTTTACCGGTGGTACACCGACCCCTACATTGTTGTTTTCACCAAGACCTTCGTTGTCATGAACAGGTGCATTTTGTGAGCTAGACATGTTTCGGCTTGAGAATAAAAAATCCTTGACAAGAAAAAGTGTAAAAATAACGCGTGTAATAAGAATCAGTAAAGAAACAATGACTGTTATCTTTAGCCCCACGGTGGGCGCCAAACTGTTTGCCTCGAAAATACGAGTAACAATTAAATTTGATTTGTCGTTTTAAAGATACGTGATTAGATTTAATACCAATTAATAATCAAGAAATATGAAGTAGAAATAAAAGAAATAAGTACATCAAACGAATATAACTCAGCAGCAGTGACCTCGAGCTTAGTGACCTCGAGGTGGGATTAGAGCAATAAGAATAATCAAGCAAGAAAAGTAGAGTAAGAGCAGTAGAGCTAAGGGACAATTCTGATGAACAGTAGGCAAAAAACAGAGAGTATATTCTTTTCTCAATGATTAGATGATGTTACAAATGATTGGGGTCCCCTTTATATAATAGGGGAACCCTAAATAAGGTATATTTCTATTTACAGTATGGAATATTCTTGGTACAGCTGTCTAACCGCCTAGTATGGAATTGTACGATCCTACTCCGGGACTTGCGCCATGATTTTGGGGACGTGGCAGGAATCTAACTCATTCTGTTGTAAATCCTTAACGGTACTATTTCGGGGTCGAGCATACTCATCCTTGGAACTCTTCGTACTCCTATCTCTCGAGCATTGCGTTCTGTCTTCGAACTCGAATCTGGTCCACTGGGCTCGAACTCGACCTCGCCCGGACTTGGGCCTAGGATGGACCCTCGAGCCTATAAATCAGAGGCATATGATTTTGACCATGTACAGATAGTCCCCGCATTTCTTAGAGTAAGATGATAAGAAACAATTTGATCCTCGTTTTCCCGGTGTCTTTAGTGATGACGTCATTTTCATGATGTAGGCGCTCGAAGTGACTGAAATGTCCAGTCGATCCACTTTCTCCAAAACATTAAATGCACGCCAGTAATGGTCGGCCACTAGCGCCGCCGAACCATCGTTGCCCTTCTATAAATATGAGGCTATTCCTTTGAGTAAAGAACTTTACTCTTTCATTACATCTTTTCCATCTTCGTCTCTTTATCTAGTCGTCTGCTTCCACCACCTCTTTAAGCGCCGGAAAATGCCATGTTCTTCTAAAAATACCACATTCCGACACAGTCTGCATTCTTTAGCCTAAGATCGTGGCTAAAACTTCTAAAACGTCCCCAAAAAGGATAAAGCGTCGACTTCCTCTACCTCTCAGCCGGCCAAACCGGTGGTGCTGCCGACTCTTGAAGAAATCACCGCCGGCCCCTGCGTAATTAAGAAGGATTTGGGTATAGAAAATCCCCCCGATGTTCCGGGGAGATACAAGCATGCATCTAGATATATTAGTCTGATATCGAAGGAGAACATCGAAGCCATGAAGAGGGACTGCGGCTGGGGCGGCGAGGTCTTGGTTCAGATCCCGAGCCTCGAGGAAAGCATTACTACCAATGTGGAGGAGTTTTAAGTGTTTACACTTACCCCTTCACATTGGGTCCCCCCGATTCGGTGGTGATCAACTTCTGTAAAACATAGGAAGTCACCCTCAGCCAGATTCACCCCTATTTTTGGCGCATCGTGATCATGCTGCGGTACTTTTTTTAGAAGGCCGAGGGGTTGGAATTCACCCTCAACCACCTGATTGGATTGTATCGGCCCCAGCTATTTCGAGGGCTTATCAAGCTTCAACGTCGAACAAAAAAAGCCTTCTTTGATGAAACCAAAGATCGAGGCTGGATGAGCCGATTCGTATGAGTAAGGACTTCGAACGTCATCCCCAGGGATAAAATGCCTATCCCGGAGAGATGGAACTTTAATCGTAAGTGAAGCTCTTCTTCCCAGTATTTATTCATATCATGTCTCAGAATGCCTTCACCCTTTCTGTAGCCACTGCCTGGGCACCTCATGCGGTCCCCGACCTCGAGGATTGGGTCCGAAAATTAGCTACCACCTCCTCCTACGATGAGCAAAAATGGCGTGAATTATCGAGGGGCAAGTGGGAGGCCAAACATCATGGTAAATTCTCCTGCCAAGTTTCAGACATTTTTCATTTGCTGGTGGCGCCAACTTATTCACATTTACTTGTGTAGGCATCGGAGATGTATCTGAAATGAGGCTGGCTCCGCCCGGGGAAAAGACTGCGCCCTCGATTTCAAAATCATGGAAGGACGATAAAAGAAAGAGGGTTTCGAAGCCTGAAGACTCCCAAGACGAGGTGGTACCTGCCCGGAAGCTGAGGAGAAAACTCATTTGTGTGGACCCGGATTCGGCCATCCAATACCCGGAGGATGAAGAGAACGATGGTGGAGAATCGACGCTTGTACTCCGAACTAGGAGACCAATCGAGGCTGCCAAGCCCTCCGAACTAGAGACCACATCCCGTGACGAGGGAACCCCTAAGAAAGATTTGGGCAAGGTCCCCGTGTTCCCGGAGATTGAGATCGTTCCTCCGCCTTCAACAAATATACCCGAAGGGGAGAGTGCGGGAACCCTCGAATCCAATCAGAACACCCTGAGTGAAGAGCTCGGGGCCATGACAACAGGTCACTCCCTTTCTCTACCATCTTATTCCGAGGAGGCAATCAAAGATGCTAACGCTCTGCGTATGCCGGATCCGAGCAAGGTCCTCGAGGAAGATCCCTTTCATGGTTGCTATGCTGGGATTGAGGATACCACCGACCTTAATGATGCATCCACCATCTTCGAAGAGGCTCAACGTCTCCTTTCTCAAGTAAATATTAACTTTTATTGCTGTAATTTTTTCTTTATTTTATTTCCTTTGACTGACATATTTTCACTTTATGTATAGGCCATCGTCAAGGTAAGAGACGAGCTAAGCCAATGTGAGACCGAGCTCAAGAAAGTTTCGGGTGAAGAGAAGGCCCTGAGGCTCCTCTGTAACCAAAAGGAAGAAGAGCTTAGGGACCTCCGGTTTGAATTGGCCAAAGCTCTTCTTGGCCCTACTTCAGAGGCTAACACTTTGCTATCTCAGCTGCAGTAAAAGTTGAAGATGATTGGGCAGCTCCGGGGCGAGGTTGATCAAGTTAAGGCTGATTGCCATAGGTGGAAAAAGAACATGGATCAGCTCGCTGCCGATAAGGAAGCTGTTACAGTCCAACTGACCTCGGCCGAAACTCAACTCCGAGGCATTAAAGTGAAGGGTCTGGCCCAGGCCATGAAAATCGAGGAGTTAGAGGCGGAACTTGCTGGAGCCCGGGCAGAAGCTGCATAAGCTAAGGCTTAAGTTGAGAAGACGAGGGCCACGACTGATAAGACCATTGCCATCTACATAGGAGATGCCACAGTTGTTCAAGTGAAGTTGAGGGAGGCCTCCGACCGGGTAAAACGGAGCAATGATTTGGCCAAGTGGCAAGCCTGGAGGGAGACTCTCGAAGAAATCCACGCCCGAGGGTTCGACCTCACTGAGGAGATAACCAAAGCAAAGGCGCAGGAAACTGATGCTAGGTTTCTCGTCTCTTCAGATGACGAAGATGCTGTGAGTGGCTCCGAGGGCGGGGAATGTGAGGAAGGTGTTCCCGAGGAGGAGGAGGAGTCTCTCGAAAATATGACCTCTGAGGGTGTGGTTCCCGAGGAAGCTACTTCCGGGGACGTAACCCCAAAATAGATAAAGTTCTCTTTTTCTTTTTTGTGTAAGGGCCCCTTGTGGGCATTGTAATTAAACTTTTTGTCAAACATCCTTTGTGAATACAAAGAACCTTTGAGTTTCATTTTGTTCTCATTTGTGTAATATTTTGATGGTATAGTTCAAATGATCATTTCGAGTACTGGTTTGGGCCCAAAACATAATAAACCCTTAGGTTTTTATTGGTCAATATAATACCCCTTAAGGTTTCGTTAATCCTCGAGCTAAATTTGATTTGATATGAGCTAGAGATGTCGCGACTCTTGAGTCCGAGTTGAGTGAGAGCAGGGTCTCGAACTCTATGTATTTCGGACTTAGGCTCTTTTAGATCGGCCCTTAGGCTCTTTTAGATCGGCCCTTAGGCTCTTTTATATTGGCCCTTAGGCTCTTTAAGTTGGGCCAATTCGGCCTCTAGAACGGCTATATAATTTTTCCCTCTTTTTGGCTAAAAGACTAAGTGAAAATTTATTTATGCCTTAGCATGTGTTTTTTTGTACCCATTGGATTTTTCGAAGGTTCGATGAATCGGAACCTTATTAATCTTTTGCGTAATGATGATCGAATACCTCCTGGGGATTTTTCGAAGGCTGAAGTTATCGAAGCCTTTAAGTTATTCGAGGGCTGAATTTATCGAAGCCCTTTTGCTTTTGCCGAGGGTAGCCTGATTTAATAGGTTTTTTCAATGTTTTTGAAGGCCTTTAATTTATGGCGGAAGTCGGACGTCTCGGAGCCACATTATTTTGTCCGCATATATGACCGTAGTCTTTAGTATGGCTGTAGCCTTTTCATATGGCGGTAGCCTTAATTTGGCCGTAGCCTTCGGGTGTGTCTCTTGGACTTGTTTCCTGATAACCTTTCGAACTTGTTTGAAAAGTTAGTCCCCGAGTATATTGGCCTTGGCCTTCGTTTCGGGAGGATGCCTCTTTGAGGTCTTAGGGTTCCGAGTTTCTGATTGCTCGGATATGTTAACTGTCGATAACAGTTCCAGAGTATCTCGGGGTTGCATTCGTGCTTCGGCCCTTGAGCCGTTTCCCGTAAGATTATAAGTGTAGAGCTCGTATAATAGTAGACTTTCTTGAGGCACAAAGTGTTTTTGATATATAAACAGAATGCTTATTCAAATAATTGATACATGCGTACATGTTTTTGCCTTTGGGGCTCGGCTATTCTATATGGACACGGTTCATTTGACCGTTTGGCCCATTAAAAAATTTTCCTATCGAGGCCCTCTTAGGCGTGAAGTATTTTCCTCGAAAATATGACCTCCGAGGGTGATGCCCCCCAGTATTGCCTCGTTAAAAACCTTGCTAGTAAAACTCATTTGGGACAAAATCTGATCTAAGGAAAAAAGAGTGCGACGATGCTTTAAAACCTAAGGCCTTCATGCAGAAAGGGTGTCTGCGATAGCTTTGATCGATGATCTGCAGTGAGTTGGTTTTAAACTCAAATGGACAAAAAGGATAAAGCCATACCTTAGCAGTAGTACTGTTTGAGTGATGATACGTTCCAATTACTTGGCAGTTGTTCGCCTTCCATCGTGCTAAGTTTGTAAAATCCCTTGTTGACAACCCCGAGGAGTCGGTACGGTCCTTGCCAATTAGGGCCTAACTTTCATTCATTCGGGTCTCGAGTATTGAGGGTATCCTTCCATAGAACTAAGTCCCCGATTCCGAAGTGTCGGAGATTGGTCTTTCTATTGTAGTATCTTTCGATCCTTTGCTTTTGCGCGACCATTCTAACAAGTGTTGCTTCTCATTTTTCATCTAGTAGCTCGAGGCTAGCATTCATGGCTTCGTGATTTGACTCTTCCGATGCATGTCAAAACCTGGCGCTGGGTTCTCCGGCTTCCACAGGGTTAAGGGCCTCGAATCCATAAACTAAAGAGAACGGAGTAGCCCCAGTGCTAGACTTTGATGTTGTTCAATATGCCCATAGGACCTCGGGTAGAACTTCTCTCCATTTTCCCTTTGCATCGTCCAACCTTTTCTTTATGTTTTGAATAATAGTTTTGTTTGTTGACTCGGCCTGTTCTTTTCCAGTTGGGTGGTACGGTGTTGATAATATCCTCTTTATTTTATGTGCTTCGAGGAACTCCATCACCTTACTGCCGATGAATTGTTTCCATTGTCACACACAATCTCAGCAGGTATCCCGAATCGGCATATGATGTGGTCCCAGATGAAGTCAAGAACTTCTTTTTCTCGGACCTTTTCGAAGGCATGTGCTTCAACCCACTTAGAAAAATAATCAGTCATGAATAAAATAAACTTATCCTTACCTGGGGCTGTTGGCAGAGGGCCGACTATATCCATTTCCCATTTCATGAAAGGCCACGGAGATAAGACCGAATGGAGTTGTTCTCCGGGCTGATGGATCATCGGTGCAAATCGTTGGCACTTATCACATTTTTTGACGAATTCCATAGTATCTTTTTCCATGCTATCCCAGTAGTACCCAACCTTGTTGATTTTGCGAATCAACGACTCGGCGCTGGAGTTATTCCCACAAGTACCTTCATGGATTTCTCATAGAACATAATCGGTGTCCCCCAGCCCCAAACATACGGCCAGTGGCCCATCGAATGTTCGCCGGTACAATGTTCCATCTTTATCTAATGTATACCTAGCAGCTTTGGTTTGTGCGGCCCTCGATTCTTTATGGTCCGATGGGATTTTTCCATTCTTCAAATAGTCAACATACTTATTCCTCCAGTCCCACATCAAACTTGTTGAATTTATCTCGGTATGACCTTCCTTAATCACTAGTTTCGATAACTGAACGATAGTCCCCGGGACGATGTCGTCTTCCTCGATCGAGGATCCCAGATTAGCAAGCGCATCGGCTTCACTATTTTGTTCTCGAGACACATGATCCAGCGTCCATTCCTTGAAGCGCTACAAACTCACCTGTAGTTTATCCAAGTACCGTTGCATTCTATCCTCTCGAACTTCGGACCTTTTGCTTAATTGGTTTACCACCAATAGAGAATCGCACTTAGCTTCGATGACTTCTGCTCCTAAACTTTTAGCTAGCTCTAGACCTACAATCATGGCCTCATACTCGGCCTCATCGTTAGTTAATCTAGAAGTTTTAATAGATTGTCTAATGGTATCACACGTGGGTGGCTTCAAAACTATGCCAAGTCCGGACCCCTTCACATTCGAGGCACCGTCTGTAAGAAGAGTCCATACCCCCGATGATGTACCCGAACTTAGCAGGAGTTCTTTCTCCACTTCGGGTACGAGGGTCGGCGTAAAATCGGCCACAAAGTCAGCTAGGATCTGAGACTTGATGGCCGTTCGGGGTTGATATTCAATATCGTACCCGCTAAGTTTGACGGCCCATTTGGCCAATCGGCCTGATAGCTCGGGCTTATGCAAAACATTTCGAAGAGGGTAAGTGGTTAATACACATATAGGATGACATTGAAAGTATGGTTTTAGCTTTCGAGATGCGCTTATTAATGCAAGTGCTAATTTTTCTAAGTGAGGGTTGTTACACCTCCCTTTTTACACACCTACCCCGAAGGATAAATGTATAAGGGAGTTTTTCCATTTAAAGTGACATTATTCAAAAATGGGATTATTTATTTATTTTTTTAGAGTCGCCACTCGGGAAAGGATGGGCTTTTGGTGTCCCGAGTCACCGGTTTAATTTAATCCCAAATCGAGGAAAAATTTCGACTTCCCAATTGGAGTCTGCGAACCAGAAATTCTGAATAAGGAATTCTGTTGACCCGAGGGAAGGTGTTAGGCACCCCCGAATCCCGTGGTTCTAGCACGGTCGCTTAAATTATTATAAATGGCTAAAAACTCTAATTTTTTACGTGTTCAAACCTATAGTGCAATTTTTAAGATTGTTTACCGCTTTAGTTATTTTTTACGAAAGTGAACGCCGTTTAAGAGCGTGTTTTTGGATCACGTCACATGAAATGCACCCGGATCCTCGACACCTCTTATTCAACATTTTGGGATTTGGATTTGGGTCGCATGAAATGCACACCCGTATTTAAGAAGGTAAAATTATTAAAAAAGCGCACCTAAAGTGGCTAGCGTCTTATTAACTTTGCAGGAAGCCATGAAAATTCGCTAAATGGCATGTCTCGAATTTCAAAAATATTTTTAATAAAGCATTTAATGAGGGCCCCGCAATTTAGGTATTTTTATTTGGCGAGGCTCGTCCCACTTTTTATTTAAAGGCCAATCCTAAAGTAACTATTGTTTTTCTATTACAGTTGTCTCTAAACAGGCCCTAATTAATTCGCATTTATAAAATTCGGGCCTCAAGTTCAAGTCCGAATTCAAACAAAAGGGAAGACCCTCTTAATTTGAATCCGCCACCTAATTTGAAACCCAAATTTATATTTGTGAATTAATTCCCGATATCCTAATGTAGTTTTTAAAAGACTTTTGGACTTAACAATTTGGGCCTTGAGCATTAGCCCAGGGTTTTATGAATGCTGCTGTGTTTCATTTAAAGCTGGCCCAGCTTTGGGCCTCTGATGTCGTCCTTGGGCCCTTTGTTGTTAACCAGCAGGAGTCTTATATAAACAAGCCGAAGGGATTTTGGGCTAGAAGCCCAATTGAATTCAAACAGATGGGTGAGATTATTTGGGCTTCCAAGGAGCCCAAACTTAACGTGAGTCCAGACTCAAAGCCTATTCCACAAGGCTGTGTAATTACAAACTATATGGGCTCTTGGTTATTTATTCCTTCACAGGTTAACCCAAATTGATCAATGTCAAAAACAAACATAAAATCAGAAAATTCCTATAGTTCAAGCTAATCAGACCAACGGATTTGATTCAATAAGTAATTTAACTATAGTTTCATTGATGAAACTTGTTTAAGATAAAACATCACTTAAAGATCAACAATGAAACTCGATGAGCTAATGGACTACTTAGCTAACATTCCTATGTCATGCTTGGTTTTAATTTTCTGATTACTAATTACTGCACAATGCGATGGACATGAAAAGGAAGTGAAATCGATTAAGCACATGGAGATTTAAGTGGATCAACCCTGACTAAATTAGATCTAATATCACTACACATTCCGTTACATCATACTGAAATCCAAAGCAGTCCAAAATGATTTAATGAGACAAACAGTTCCAACAGTCCAGTCCTTAAATTATACACAATGATCTACTGAAGTTCATAGAACTACATGAAGCATAATACACGAATTAACAAAGAAATTATGCTGCACTTCAATTCATATCTTCAAGCTTGAGAATTACATGATATGTACCTGGGAATTCGAACACAGAGAAGGAAGTAAAGTCAGCAGCAGCAAGCAAAAGGCAGCAACAACCAATAATTCCAGTAGCAGAAATCAAGTTAGAAAAAACCAGGCAATGGTATCACACCAAATCAGCACTAAATACACCCAAACAAGCTCGAATACACTCCAAAACCTTTTGAAATTGAAGCTAGAAGCAATGGGAAACTCAGCTGATAACCAGCTTGCAATCAACTCAAAATTTTAAAGCAACAGAAGTTTTTTTTTTGGAATTTTCTACTGGATTTTTGCATTTTTTTTTGGATTTTTGACAGGAGTAAAGATCTAGGAGAACATTTGGAACTATAGACATGCAGATTTTAATTTTCTTAGGCTTTGGGATTCAAATTTGAACCCTAGACTTGAAGAAAAGAATTTCTTAGGCTGGTAAGGACTTGGAGATTTTTCAGACTTCAGAAAACTTCTTATGCAAGGCAAATGAATGCCTATTTATAGGCAAACTTAGGGTATAATTTCAGGTTTTCATTTTACCCTTTAGTCCCTATTTCAATTCTATTTTTCACCCCTTATTTCCTGACTTGTTACACAAGTAACTACACCTATTTTATTGAAATCTATACTAAAGCCCATTCTAGAAGGGTCTATACCCATTACAATTCCCATTCTATCCTTACTTCATTTTAACAATTACCAAATCTGATTAAACTACCCTTTTTCAATGCCCAAACTACCCTTTAACTATACTATAATTACTATTAGCCTATTTCATATGCCCGAAACACCCCTGAATCACTAAACCTAGCTAAAATCTATCAGCTATAACCAAAGTCTGAATTAATGGACCAAATACCAAATCAAAGCTCAATCAACAACTGAACTAATTTAAACTAACAAAATATAATCAAAACCAAATGAACATCTGAAAACGAAAATCAATACTAGAATCTAACATAAACCCATTATAAAACTAATAACCATGTATTCAAACTAATTACCACACTATTTATCAACTAATAATTGGACTAATTATAACTATACTAAACTAAAACTAACCAAAACAGAAAAAATCGAAACCCAAATTAATAAAACTTGATTACTGAAAAATTGGACCAAACACAAACAAACAAATGCAAGGCGAAACAAAACGCATATAAAATCAAAGAAAGAAAGAAAGAAATAAGAATAATAAATAAAAATGGAAACTTATCTGATTGACTCTAGGGTTCTGTGGCCTTTACTGATTTCCAGCGAAATTTAGATGTTTCCAGTGACAAACTTGGCACGGGGAAGGCGAGGGGGTCGTGTGGTACACATTTGGGGTCGATTGGGCGAATTAGGATTCTGACTAGAATTTGGATTTGAAATTTGAGGGGGTTGGTCATGATTTGAGGAGGGTTTTTTGCATATTGGTGATGAGGAGATGGAGGAAGTTTGGTGGGGTAAGTTTGGAAGTGTTTGGAGCCGGCGCCGCCGTGTGCGGCGGTGACGGCGCCTAGGGTTTCAATGATTTGAGGTTTTTGACAGGAATTTGGGCCATGGGGTTTTGAGGTTTGGAAAGAGGAGGACTTGAGGAATCTGTGGTGTAATTTTTAGGTGGTTTGGACGAACGCCGCCGGCGGAGACGATTTCCGGCCGGCGGCGGACGGCGGAGGGCGGCGGAGTTAGGCGGCGCTATGGTGGAGTGACGGCCGGCGTTACAGGGGGAGGGGTTGGTACGAGGATGATGGAGTTTGGTCTAGGGTTTGCTAAGGTTTTTTGGACACTTTTATTTAAATTGAAGGATCGATCGTGGCCGTTGGATAATGGGGAAATGGAGGGCTAAGATCGAACGACGCCAAACGGCGTCGTTTCATTTAATGAGGGGGCAGGTCGGATTTTTGTGGATTGGGCTTGGATTTTGGTCCGGATTGTGAAGAATTTGGTTTGGGCTGGGGCAGAATTAAACAAAATTGGCCCAGAAAGGCTGGCCCTCTTCCTTTTCTCTTTATTTTCTTTTCAATTACTTCCTCTCTTTTATTTAATTTCAATTCATTTTCATTTCATTCATTTTTTTTTAATTTTTGTTAAATACAAAATTAAAAATGAAAAGACCTGATTTAACTCTAAAATTAAACTACTTAATTCTCTAAAATTAACTAAATCCTAAGCAAAAAATGCAAAAGAACTAATTTTGCTATTTTCTCTTATTTTTGCAATGTCAATTAACTAATAAACCTAAGAAAACTATAAAATTGGATCCTAAATGCAAATGTGCTATTTTTATATATTATATCAAGTAAAATGCACACAAAAATGCAAATAAACACAACATCATGCAATTAGATTCTAAAAATCAAATAAAGAAAAATCCTATTTTTAAGAATTCTATAGGAGTAATTTAAGCGAGGCAAAAATCACGTGCTCACAAGGGTACCTTGTTTCAGCATCTCCTAGAGTTCGGCTCACGTAATAAACAGGAAATTGCATACCTTGCTCTTCTCGAACTAGTACCCCACTTACCTGTATCTCTGGCACAGCCAAATATTGGTAAAGTTTTTAGTCTGCCTTCAGGGTATGAAGCAATGGGGAACTCAATAAGTGTCTCTTTAGTTCCTCCAGGGCTCGTTGGCATACCGGGGTCCATGCAAAATCCTTTTTCTTTTTGAGCAAAGAGAAGAAACGGTGACTTCGGTCGGACGAACTCGAAATGAACCGACCTAAAGCAGCTATTCACCCTATTAGCCTTTGCACGGCCTTCACGCTATCCACGATTGTGATATCCTCGATGGCCTTGATCTTATCGGGGTTGATCTCGATACCCGATTCGACACCATGAAGCCGAGGAACTTACCCGAGCCAACTCCGAAGGCACACTTCTCCGGGTTAAGCTTCATGTTGTATTTCCTCAAGATTTTGAATGTTTCTTGCAAATGAACTGTTACAACCCATATTCACGTACGTTGGTTCATGCCATAAGTTAATCGACGTAAATCTAAGAAGCGATTATTTTTGAAATGATAAGAAGTTAATCCTATTTATCTTAAATGATACAAGAGTGTATAAGGGTGATTAACAAGTATTAGAAGTTAAACGAATCAAGGATGTTGTAACTCGTATTCTTGGGTAAACCTAGGGGTGCTTAATATTCTCAAGAGGTCGTATTTTAAGTTATTTGAATCATATAATATCCGTATCATAGTCTTGAAGTCAAACGAGTTATGAAACAAAAGTCGACAAGAGTTGTCGCAACTTAGGTTCATAGTTTTACTTAAACTTTAGGTCAAATGTTATTAAGCTATTCTCCCATTGTACTTGGAATTACGGGGTGATCTACCCACCAAATTGAAGATCTATGAGTCTAGTTTCCAACATATTAAACTGTTTATCAATACGACATCGAATTAGAGAGATATAGGCATTTTAGAGACTGCACAAGCTGCTAGGTGACAAGTAGGTGTGTCACCAACTTGGTTAAATGATAGCCCAAAAATAGATAATTTTGGGTCGGCCAAAGAGCCCATTTAAAGGGTTATCTCCTGAAATATAACCCTCATTATATATCACAAATAACCAGACCTAAACCCCTACAAACTTCCTCCCAAAAATTATCCACAAACCCTAATCGATTTTCCCTCTCTTTCAAGTTCCAGTTGGGGCTAAAACCTAGAGTTTGAAGAACCAAGATAAGGGACGAGTTATCCAACAAGTAAGGTAAGTTTATTGATATCTTTCATCCATTTTTTCTGCTGTAAATTCATGGTAATTCGTTCTATACTTGTAAGAACTCACGGGACGGTGATCGGAAGCCGTGAGTTCGAGTTATTCACTTGTAGCGGACTATTTTGTGGACTGTTTTGTGTTGCTGTTGGGCTGCGTGTTTTATATTGTTTTGAGAAGTTTTGGAGGAGGAAGGGTGTGGATAAACACCATATAGATGTAGGGTGGTGGGCTGCTCGTTCGTTGTAGCATTTCCCGGTCGTTTGACACTACTACGGTGGTCGTCTTATGTATGAAGTGATTAGGTTGTGTGGACTGTTTTGGGAGGCTCAATATGATTATTATTGATGTTGTTTGGGCTGTTTGGTGATTGTTTGGAATTGTGTGAAGTCATATATATAGGGGAGGTGCTGTCCGTTTCATCGTAAAATAGGTTGTGGTCGATACATAATAGTTATGACGCTTGAATGGTAACTATAGTATCGTTTCTCTTATTGTAGACTAAGGAGTCGTGAAAATTGCATAGCTTGAGATTGGGGCAGTATATACAAGGTATGTGAGGCTATCCCTTTCATTCTTTTGCACGACTCCGATTGTACATAATGTAATGAACTAGCTTCCAAAGATACTCTACTCTTAGAAGCTAGCAGTACTTACATTGTTTCCCCTCTTATGGAACGATTGATGTTGATGTTGCTTCTCTTATTCTTATGTTATCAATGTTATTGGTACTTCCTGATTCTTATAAGGTTCAGGGTGAAGAGTTAGTCCTAATAACGTGTACAGAGGATACTGACCTTACGTCACTCCGAAAGGTTTAGAACGTGAGTCCATGAGTCGAGCATGCATTATATATATGTATCTATTTTACTCTACCAAGCCGCGCTATAGTCGGCCGGGTACGGCACCTATTGTGCAACCACTGATCAGTTGGGTTTTACCGAGCTCCACGTGGCCAGGTACATTTTTACCGAGCCTATTACGGCCGGGTACGATATGATGATGATGATGCCCACAGAGGTGTATGTTTTAAAAGGTTATGTATATATACATATGTATCACGCATCTCATGTCAGTAGCCCTTATAGGTACCCAGATGTTACAGGTTGTTTATTCTCTATCCCTGCTTACATTACTGTTCGTACTTATGGTTCCCTGCCTTACATACTCAGTACTTTATTCGTACTGACGTCCTTTTGTTTGTGGACGTTGTATGTCGTGCTGCAGGTCCTGATAGACAGGCAGGCACAGCTCCCCCACCATAGTAGGCTGTCCAGTTCAGCGGTGATCGGCGAGATCCCTTCTTCGCACTTGCCTTGGTCTTGGTATGCATTTTTGGTATAGATATTATGGGTATGTCGGGGCCCTGTTCCGACTATGTTGCAACACTTATGTTCCTTTAGAGGCTCATAGACAGGTGTCAACTCATGTATAGTTTGGTAGGCCTTGTCGGCTGGTTTTTGTTGTATAGTCTCTCATAGTAGTGTGGTAGCTCGTACCTTATATATAGTTTCTTGATTGTCTAGTCATCCCATGTTATGTATGTTCATGCTATCATATTTTATTGTTGGTTGTCCATGACCCATGTCTACCATTTATATTGATCTCGTCAGCCCTAAAAGATAATAAAGAAGGTTAGATAAAATGTATGTTGGTGCTCGGTAAGTATGGCTGGGTGCTAGTCATGGCCCTCCAGTTTGGGTCGTGACAAACTTGGTATCAGAGCAAGTCTGTCCTAGGGATTGTCTATGAGCCGTGTCTAGTAGAGTCTTGATTATGGATGTGTAGCGCGCCACATTTATAATCAGGAGGCTACATGACATCTAGGGTTGTTACCTTCTTCCTGAATCTAGATCGTGCGTAGAGTTGAGTCGTAAGTGTTCATCTTTAATATTCACCTTGTTTTCTTTCAGCGATGCCTTCGGCTAGGAAGCAAACAATTAGTAGACGGCTTGATACAACTGCGGGAGAGGGTACCAGCCAGGTGCCCCAAGCCAGAGCGGGCCAAAGTGAGGGCTCAGAGTGAGATGCCGTCTCATACCTCATCTACTCCGTCTCCTCCAGAGGATATTAGGAGGAACCCAGCACCTCCAGTTCCTCCGTCTGGCACTACAGACCAGGATATACGGAGTGCTTTGCAGTTATTGACTAGCATGGTAGCTGCTTAGGCTCAGAGGCAGAATACACGTGCTGCTGATAAACCAGTTAGTACGAGAGTTCGTGGTTTCATTAATTTAGACCCTCCTGTGTTTACCGGATCAGATCCGAAGGAGGACCCGCAGACTTTTATTGATCAGGTTCATCGTACACTGCGGGTTATGCATACTAGTGATACAGAGGCAGTAGAGTTGGCTTCTTATCGGCTACGGGATTTAGCGGTTCTCTGGTATGATAGTTGGGAGAGATCCAGGGGTCCGGACGCTTCTCCAGCTGTGTGGAAGGAATTTTTTGAGGCCTTTCTTCGTCACTACTTGTCAGTTGAGATACGACGAGCTAGAGCTGATAAGTTCTTGAACCTTAGACAAGGTAATATGAGTGTGCGAGAGTATAGTATGCAGTTTAATTCTTTAGCAAGGTATGCTCCCCATATGGTAGCAGAGATGAGTGATAGGGTGCATTTGTTCGTGAACGGGTTGGGACCACATCTGATAAATGAGTGCACGACAGCCTCCTTGGTGGAGGGCATGGATATTTCCCGTATTCAGGCTTATACCCAGACCCTAGAGGATCGTAAGCGCCAGCAAAGGGCAGATAGGGAGCAGGATAGGGGCCAGCATAAGAGGGCGAGATTTGTAGGGTATTCTGATGACTTTAGAGGCAGCGTCAGGCCCTAGTCTTCGAGGAGTTCGGCGCCACCTGTACCTATTGCTCCTCCACAGTTTCAGAGGCCTCAATATGATTGATTTACCTATTCAGGTCCAGGTCAGAGTTCGCGGGCATCAGGCTAGCAATATCATAGAGATACTAATCAGACGAGACCCCTAACACCACGTTGTGATCAGTGCGGTAAGGCCCACTTTGGACTGTGCCGTCGAGGTTCTAATGCATGCTATTCTTGCGGATAACCTGGCCATATAATACGGGATTGTCCTAACAGACGAGGTGGTGGTATGGCTCAGCCAAGTGGATCTGTGTCTGGTTCTTCCTCATCAGTTCAACCTCCAGCACGGGGTTTTCAGCAGTCGACAGGTCGAGGTAGAGTTAGAGGTGCAGTGCACAGTTCGAGTGGTGCTCAAAATCGAACCTATTCTCTAGTAGGTCGACAGGATCTCGAGTCATCTCCAGATGTTGTTACAGGTATATTGTCTGTGTTTTCTTACGATGTAGCGCTGATTGATCCGGATCTACATTATCATATGTTACACCCTTTGTGGCTAATAAGTTTGGCATTGAACCTGAATTGATAAGTAAACCCCTTGCAGTATCTACTCCGATAGGAGATTCTGTGATTGCTAGAAGGGTATATAGAGGTTGCACTGTGATGATTTGTAGTCGTCAAACCTCGGCAAATTTATTTGAGTTAGAAATTTGTTGATTTCGATGTGATAATGGGAATGGACTGGTTGGCCTCATGCTATGCAAATGTTGATTGTCGTACGAAGATGGTTAGGTTTCAGTTTCCTGGTGAACCCGTCATTGAATGGAAGGGGAACATTGCTACACCGAAAGGTAGGTTTATTTCCTATCTTAAGGCAAGGAAAATGATCTTAAAAGGTTACATTTATCATCTCATTCGCGTTAGGGATGCGGAGGCGAAGCCGCCTACTCTACAATCAATCCCCGTGGTCAATGAATTTCCAGAGGTTTTCGCAGATGAACTCCCGGGCCTTCCTCCTGAAAAGGAGATTGAGTTTAGCATTGATGTGTTGCCTGACACTCAACCGATCTCTATTCCTCCATACTAATGGCCCCGGCAGAGTTGCGAGAGTTGAAGGCGCAGTTGAAGGACTTGCTGGATAAGGGCTTAATTAGGCCTATCACTTCACCTTGGGGTGCGCCAGTCTTGTTCGTGCGGAAGAAAGACGGGTCATTAAGGATGTGTATCGACTATCGACAGTTGAATAAGTTTACTATAAAGAACAAGTATCCATTTCCAAGGATTGACGACCTTTTTGACCATCTCCAGGGTGCCAAGTATTTCTCCAAGATTGACTTATGTTCAGGTTATCATCAGGTGAGGGTTAAGGAAAAGGATATTCCAAAGATGGCCTTCCGGACAAGATACGGGCACTTTGAGTTCTTGGTGATGTCGTTCGGGCTAAAAAATGCCACAGCAGCTTTTATGGATCTCATGAATATTGTATTCAGGCCCTATCTTGATGTGTTCGTGATTGTATTCATTGATGACATTCTGGTGTATTCTCTTTCGGAGGCGGAACATGCGGGCCACTTGCGGATAGTATTACAGACGCTTCAGGATCGTAAGTTATATGCTAAGCTCTCCAAATGTGAATTTTAGCTGAACTCAGTAGCATTCCTTGTCCATGTGATATCTGACGAAGGTATTAGTGTCGACACTCAGAAGATCAATGCAGTAAAGAATTGGCCGAGACCTACAACACCATCAGAAGTCCGCAGCTTCCTGGGGCTAGCAGGATATTATAGGCGGTTTGTAGAAGGGTTTTCCTCTATATCAGCACCATTGACTAAGTTAACACAGAAAGCTACCAAGTTCCAATGGTCTGACACTTGTGAACATAATTTTCAGGAGCTAAAGAATCGATTGACATCCGCGCCAATGCTCACTCTCCCTGAAGGAACAGAAGGTTATGTGGTATATTGTGATGCCTCAGGTATAGGTTTAGGGTGCGTATTGATGCAACGTGGGAAAGTGATTGCTTATGCATCAAGACAATTGAAGAAGCATGAAAAATAATTACCCGACCCATGATTTGGAATTGGCTGCAGTAATATATGCTTTGAAGATTTGACAGCACTACTTATACGGCGTCCATGTTGACATCTACATAGATCACAAGAGTTTACAATACATCTTCAAGTAGGAGTTGAATTTGAGGCAGCGTAGGTGGCTTGAATTACTGAAAGACTACGACGTCGAGATATTGTATCATCCCGGTAAAGCCAATGTTGTGGCAGACGCTCTCAGCCGTAAGTCAATGGGAAGCTTAGTACATATTGAGGCAGGTAGACGGGGGTTGACTAAAGAGCTTCATCAGCTAGCCAATATGAGAATCAGATTGTTAGACTCTGATGACGGAGGTGTTACTGTACAGAATACATCAGAATCATCTTTGGTAGCCGAGGTAAAAGCACGGCAATATGAAGATCCTATCTTAGTACGATTGAGAGAGAGCATTCAGCAGTGTAAAATTATGGCTTTTGAGATTGGAGGAGATGGGGCAATGAGATACCAGGGCCGATTATGTGTGCCTAATGTGGCAGGGTTGCGATAGAAGATTATGAATGAGATTCATCAATCCCGATATTCCATCCATCCCGGCTCGACAAAGATGTATCATGACGTTAAGGAGCAGTATTGGTGGGATAACATGAAGAAGTCTATTGCAGAATTTGTAGCCCAGTGTCCTAATTGTCAACAAGTAAAGATCGAACATCAGAAACCCGGTGGATTGCTTCAGAATATAGAGATTCCGACCTGGAAATGGGAGGTGATTAATATGGACTTCATTATTGGGTTACCTCGCTCTTATCATAAGTTTGACTCCATCTGGGTGATAGTTGATCGACTTACAAAATGTGCCCATTTTCTACCAGTTAAGACAACTTACACGGCTGAAGATTATGCGAAGTTGTATATCAAGGAGATTGTTAGGCTTCATGGTGTGCCGGTATCTATTATATCAGACCGAGGATCTCAATTTACGGCTAACTTTTGGAGGTCTTTTCAGAAGGGTTTAGGCACACAAGTGAATCTCAGCACTGCATTTCATCCACAGACTGACGGACAGGCTGAACGTACCATTCAGACACTTGAAGATATGCTACAAGCATGTGTTCTAGATTTTCAGGGAAATTGGGATGACCATCTTCCACTCATAGAATTTGCCTACAATAATAGCTACCATTCCAGTATTAAAATGGCCCCATACGAGGCACTATACGGGAGGAGATGTAGATCACCAGTTGGATGGTTCGAAGTCGGTGAAACAGAATTATATGGGCCAGATTTGATTCACCAAGCCATTGAGAAGGTGAAAGTGATACAGGAGCGATTGAGGACGGCACAAAGCAGGCAAAAGTCTTATTCTGATGTCCGACGTCGTGATCTGGAGTTTGAGGTTGGTGATTGGGTTTTCCTGAGGATCTCGCCGATGAAGGGTGTTATGCGTTTTGGGAAAAAGGGTAAGTTGAGTCCACGGTATATCGGTCCGTACAAAATTCTTCGACGAATTGGACAGGTTGCTTATGAGTTAGAATTGCCATCCGAATTGGAATTTGTCCATCCAGTATTCCATGTATCTATGTTGAGGAAATGTATTGGAGACCCTTCTCGAGTTGTCCCTATCAAAGATGTACAAGTTACAGAGGATCTATCATATGATGA
>NW_017670635.1:383320-450760 GCF_001879085.1 Nicotiana attenuata
TGGAATTAGGGGATGATCTACCTATCAAATTAAAGATCTATGAGTATAGTTTCTAACTCATTAAACCTTTCATCGATACAACATCGGAGTAGAGAGATATAGGCATTTTTGCGAGACTGCACAAGCTGCTAGGTGACAAGTAGGTGTGTCACCTACTTGGTTAAATGATAGCCCAAAAATAGGAAATTTCGGGTCGGCCAAAGAGCCCATTTAAAGGGTTATATCCTGAAATATAACCCTCATTATATATCACAAATAACCAGACCTAAACCCCTGCAAACTTCCTCCCAAAAATTATCCACAAACCCTAATCGATTTTCCCTCTCTTTCAAGTTCTAATTGAGGGTAAAACCTAGAGTTTGAAGAACCAAGGGAAGGTCTGAGTTATCCAACAAGTAAGGTGAGTTTACTGCTATGTTTCATACATTTATTATGCTGTGCATTCATGGTAATTCGTTCTATACATGAAAGAACTCACGGGACGATGATCGGAAGCCGTGAGTTCGAGTTATTCACTTGTAGCGGACTGTTTTGTGGACTGTTTTGTGTTGCTGTTGGGCTGCGTGTTTTACTACTGTTTTGTGGAGTTTTGGAGGAGGAAGTATGTGGAAAAACACCATATAGATGTAGGGTTGTGGGCTGATAGTTATTCGTAACATTTCCGGGGGCGTTTTGACACGACTATGGGTGGCCGTCGTATGTATGAAGTGATTAGGTTGTGTGGACTGTTTTGGGAGGCTCAATATGATTACTATTGATGTTGTTTGGGCTGTTTGGTGATTGTTTTGACTTGTGTGAAGTCATATATATAGGGGAGGTGCTGTCCGTTTCATCACAAAATAGGTTGTGGTCGATACATAATAGTTATGACGCTTAAATGATAATGATAGTGTCGTTTCTCTTATTGTAGACTAAGGAGTCGTGACATTTGCATAGCTTGAGGTTGGGCTGTATATACAAGGTATGTGAGGCTATCCCTTCCCTTCTTTTGCACGACTCCGATTGCTAATGTAATGAACGAGCTACCAAAGATACTCTACTCTTAAAAGCTAGCAGTACTTACATTGTTTCCCCTCTTATGGAACGATTGATGTTGATGTTGCTTCTCTTATTCTTATGTTATCAATGTTGTTGGTACTTCCTGATTCTTATAAGGTTCATGGTGAAGAGTTAGTCCTAATAACGTGTACAGAGAATACCGACCTTACGTCACTCCGAAAGGTTTAGAACGTGATTCCATGAGTCGGCATGCATTATATATATGTATCTATTTTACTCTACTGAGCCGCGTTATAGTCGGCCGGGTACGGCACCTATTGTGCAACCACTGATCAGTTGGGTTTTACTGAGCTCCACGTGGTCGGGTACGATTCTACCGAGCCTTATGATGGCCGGGTACGATTTGACCGAGTCCTCTCTGAGGCCGGGTACGATATGATGATGATGATGCTCACAGAGGCGTGTGTTTTAAAAGTTTATGTATATATATGTTTGTATCATGCATTTCATGTCAGTAGCCCACAGAGGTACCCAGATGTTACAAGTGGTATATTCTCTATCCTTATTCACATTACTATTCATACTTATGCTTTTCTGCCTTGCATACTCAGTACTTTATTTGTACTGACGTCCTTTTTATTTGTGGACGCTGCATGTCGTGCTGCAGGTCCTGATAGACAAGTAGACGCAGCTCCCCCACCACAGTAGGCTGCCCAGTTCAGCGGTTATTGGTGAGATCCCTTATCCGGACTTGTCGTGGTCTTGGTATGCATTTTTGTTATAGACATTATGGGTATGTCGGGGCCCTGTTCCGACTATGTTGCAGCACTTATGTTCCTTTAGAGGCTCATAGACAGGTGTCAGCTTATGTATAGTTTGGTATGCCTTGTCGGATGATTTTTGTTGTATAGTCTTTCATGGAAGCGTGGTAGCTCCTAACTTATATGTAGTTTCTTCTTAGTCTTGTTATCCCATGTTATGCATGTTCATTACATTATCTTTCATTGTTTGGAGTTCATAATCTATATCTACCACTTATATTGATCTCTTCGGCCCTTAAAGATAATAAGAAGATTAGATAAAATGTACGTTGGTGCTCGGCAAGTATGGCCCGGGTACTAGTCACGATCCTCCAGTTTGGGTCGTGACATGAGCTAATTGGTCCTCTACGCGCAAGGACATAACCAACATATCATCAATACAAACTTCTATTATTTTACCTATTTGTTCTTCGAACATTTTGTTAACTAGGCGTTGGTATGTAGCTTTTGCATTTTTAAGCCCAAAGGGCATTATGTTGTAACAATAAGTTCCAAATTTAGTAATAAACGAAGTCTTTTCCTGGTCCTCCGGGTTCATCTGAATTTGATTGTACCTGGAGTAGGCGTCAAGAAAAGTTAGGATCTCGTGGCCGTGGCATCGATCATACGATCGATGTTTGGCAATCGGAAAGAATCTTTCGGACATGCCTTATTCAAGTCCTTATAGTCTACACATATTCTGAGTTTGTTTCCTTTTTGAGGAACTACAACTACGTTGGCTAACCATTCGGGGTACTTTACCTCCCGAATGGATCCTATTTTAAGAAGTTTGGTTACCTCGTCTTTTATGAAAGCATGCTTTACCTCGGACTGAGGCCTCCTTTTTTGCTTCACTAGTTTTAACCTGGGGTCGGTGCTTAGCCGATGTGTATTCGATCAGGTTGAGATCAAATCCATACCGATCACATGGTGACTAAGACATAAATAATTCAGGATCGTTGGAATTCCCGATGCATAAAATGAAGTACTTTTTTTATAAGAAAGAAAAAGAATAGAAATTCTTTTAGAATATTCATAAACTTCTGTTATGCAATTATTTTTGAATCTTTATGTTTTTCATGCATTTAGAATCTTTGCTTGTAATGTGTATTTTATTAAAGTTTTGTTCCCTACTTTAGTGGGGGGTCGTTGAGACTAACTGAGTATAATGGATGGTACTGTCATTCTCTTTTGGGAAGCTGCGTTGGTCTGCGGTACAACATAGGAACCGGTTCTGCAGGCGAGCAGGATATAGGTTAGGGCTTCCCTCACTTACATTGCTATTGGCGAGCTTCGCTTTTATTCCTGGAGTACTCCTTCGAGTCATCATTATTTAGCTATTTCTTTGTTTACTTGGAGAACTAGCCAAGAGATCTCATGTACTGAGTAGTGCGTCAGTTTATCAGTAGAGGCTTCATAGACATAGTCGATGGGTTAAGATTCAGGTGTTTTTGATAACAAATTTCCAGTATTTCAGTAGTTACTAGGAATAAAGTTTAGGAATTAGTTTATTTTAGATATTCAAATTAATTAAAAGTATTTGATTAAAGTATTGCCTTGTTGCATATAAAGTTTGAAGTTATTATAGTTTTGCTAAGGGCAAATGGTTCGCTGGGTTAAATTTAGTGATCGGGTGCTGGTCACGGCTTGTTCATAAAATGGGTCATGACATTCTAGGTCTACTATTGATGCTATATAGTCCCCCATATAATATTTCTTTTAAATCGCCAATGCTCTAAAATTTAACAATGTAGTACCTTCCTCATGTAGATGCATAATTTGTTCAGCAACATTTTTCCAATATTGTGCAATAAAACGTTTCATATAGTTATACCCAGGGTTTTCCATAATTATACAGACTATAAGGGTGTAACGACCCGGCCAGTTGCTTTGACAATTAACGTCCCGATCCCCTATTAACTGCTTTCCCCGTGTTTATTTCTGCTATTATGATTTGCCGGGAAGATTCGTTTTGGGTTTCGGGGTGTTTTGGGACACTTAGTCCCTAAATGAGAACTTAAGCTTTAGAATTTGGACCATAGTCGGAACGGTGTGAAGACGACCTCGGAATGGAATTCCGTCGGTCTTATTAGCTTCGTTGGGTAATTTCGGACTTAGGGACGTGTTCGGAGTGTGTTTTGGAGGTCGTAGCTTATTAAGGCTTGAAATGCTGAAAGTTGAATTTTTGAAGTCTCCGGATCGATAGTGAAATTTTGTTATCAGGGTTGGAATCCGATACCGAAAGCTGGGACAGCTCCGTTGTGTTGAATGTGACTTGTGTGCAAAATTTGGGGTCAATCGGACATGGTTTGGTTGGTTTCGGCATCGGTTGTAGAATTCTTGAGATTTCAAGTTCATTAGGCTTGGATTGGAGGGTGACTCGTGGTTTTAGCATTGTTTGATGTGATTTGAGGGTTGGACTAAGTTCGTATGATGTTTTAGGATTGGTTGGCATGTTTGGTTGAGGTCCAGGGGGCCTCGGATGAGTTTCGAATGCTTAATGGAAGTTGAACTGGACTTAGGCAATTTTCTGAATTGCTGAACCTGTTGGTTTCGCACCTGCGGAGCTTGGACGCAGGTGCGGCGCCGCAAAAGCGGCCTGAGGGTTGGAGATCAATGGTCACAGATGCGGCCCAAGGACCGCAGAAGCGGAACCGCATCTGCAAGTAAAGGGGCGCAGGTGCGGAATCTGGCCTTTTAATGAAATTCCACGGGTGTGGAGTAGGAGCCGCAGGAGCGGGACCCCAGGTGCGGTAGACCCCTCGTAGAAGCGGAAATCGATGGGAAGAAAAGAGAGAAATTGAGGGTTTGAACTCATAACTTCTAAAAATGATTTTGAGCTCGGTGGAAGGCGATTTCTTGAGAGATTTTGAAGGAGAACTATTGGGTAATGAATTCTAACTCTAATTTGGTTCTAATACATTAATCTATTGTTAGTTTTATCATCTAATTGAAGAATTTGAGGGTAAAAGTTTGGAAATGGGGGGAAAAGTCCCCTAATGGAAACTCTGAGTTTTTAGTTAGAATTTGATGTCGGATTGGGATGCTTTTTTTTCGAGTGAACTCGTGAGTGAATGGGTGTTCATAATCTGTAATTTTTACCCGATTCTGAGACGTGGGCCCGGGGAGGATTTTTGGACATTTTTCTATTTTCTTGCCTTAGCTTCGATTCGTTTAGCTAAACTCGTTGTTTGTAGTTATATTTACATTATGAAATTGATTTGATTAGATTTGTGTCACGACCCCCGTTCACCCTCCATGAACATGTCGTGATGGCACCTAGTTCCTACAACTAGGTAAGCCTAACAGTGCGGAAATAACCTTTTAACTTGAGGAATAATCAATTAAAACTGAACATATGAAAAATAACAACTGAATATAAGGCCGCCCGGCCAATACAACTCTAAAGATATGCGGAAGTCTACAACTCAATCCCAAAACCCGAAAACTCACGGGACACACAGGCTAATAGAATTACCATAAGTACTCTAATCTCCAGAATATCTACATCAAAAGTATGATACGATAATAGCTCTACAACTAGAATAAGGAAGAAGACTCTTCGGTCTGCGGACGCTGCAGATATACCTCGAAGTCTCTGTGTATCTCCTCGCCTCAAGGATAGTGCGCCTGAGAAGAGGTACATGGATCTGCACATGAAAAACATGCGCAGGAAGGGCATGAGTACACCACAGCGGTACTCAGTAAGTGCCAAGCCTAACCTCGGTTGGGTAGTGACGAGGAAGGTCAGGGCCCTACTGAGGTAAAATATAATATTAATTAACAGTATGAAAATATGACAGAAATAATGAGTACGGCAGTGAGATAAGACAGGCTAACGAAATAATAACAACTACACAAGAACAAAATGGACACAGAATGACTACAACTCAATACCAAGAATAACAATGAGGGTCTCCCAGGATACAGTCCTGTAGCCCTTCCTCAATTGTCCAGTGGATCTCCCGGGATACCGTCCCGTAGTCCAACCATCAATATGCAGGGGGGATCTATCGGGAATCTAACTCGCAGTCCCAAAGTAAAAGTGCAGGGGGATCTACCGGGAATCGAACCCGTAGTCCCAAAGTAAACAAACAGGGGGGGGAGCTACCGGAATCCCACATCCGTAGTCCTAATGTAAATGCGCAACCACAACCAGAAATATACCAAGGAATGAAGTACGAAATACAACACAGATAGAACTAGCCTAGCATGCTTCACGTAGAACAGTCAAAACAACTCAAGCAATTAGGCAATCAAGTCAACTAAACATGTTTTTCCTAATCTAGCACAAGTTATAATTTCAAGTAGAATAAGGCAAGTAAGAAAGAAACCAAATCTCAATAACTTAAGTAAAAACCAGATTTTTCCATCAATCGGCTCAAGTACGCGCCCGTCACCTCACGTACAAGGCACTCAAATATCAAGTAACAATCCTAAGGGAAAAAGTCCCCCACACAAGGTTAGACAAGCCACTTACCTCGAATCGGCACCAAAATTAACTCGAAATCACACTTTTGCCACGAGTATCCGACTCCAAATGGCCCAAATCTATTCAATTCAATTACATATCGTAAGTAATATTGCAAACAACTGATTCCACTATTGAATTTAAAGCTAAGGCGCGAAAATAGGTAAAATGACCAAAACGCCCCTCAGTCCAACGTCTCAGAATCGAATAATTTTTACATTTTCAGAACCCTCATACTCTCACGAGTCTAACCATATAAAAATCTCCCAAATCGGAGGTCAAATGCCCATTCAAAATCCAAAAGTTAGGTCTAAGAAGTTTTCCCCAATCTTCATTCAAAAATCCGAAATTAAGGATGAATTCATGATTAGATTAATGTGTTTTAAGCATAAGAGAGTAGAGAATCGTTACCCAGTGATTGCCTTCAGAAAACCTTCGAAATTTCCCCAAAATCCGAGCTCTCAAACTTGTATTTTGATAAAAATGGCAAAACCCTCATTTTTGAATCTTAAGTACTGTTAAGGTCCGTAAAGCATCGCGAACGCGGAAGGGAGCTCGCGTTCGCGAAGAAGGAAAAATTAAGGGACCAAAAATGCCCTTCGCGATCGCGAAGGAAGGGATGCGAACGCGAAGGCCTGGGTTCAGTGAACTACGCGAACGCGACTGGGGTTATGCGAACGCGTTTAATAAAATCAAGCCCAGCCCTCGGAGTCTAATAAGGCTATGCGAACGCGACAGTCTTGACGCGAACGCGATTAAGGAATATGTGAAGCTTTGCGAACGCGGAGCACTAATCGCGAACGCAATGAAGAAAACTTTTCCTCCTCCAAAATTACTCTACGCGAACGCGTGGAGGAGGACGCGAACGCGAAGAAGGATTTGGGACCTGCACAGCTGAAGGATTTTCTGCAACATTTTCAAACTCCAAAATGCTCCGTTGAGCATCCGAAACACACCGGAGGCCCCCGGGACCTCGACCAAACCTACGGACATATCCCATATCATCATTCAAACTTGTACCAATCCTTAAACCACCTAGTACAACGCCGGAAACTCGAATTAAACAAGGATTTGAGCCTAAGAACTTCAACTTTTATCAAAATACGCTTTCGATCAAAAACCTAAACAAAATAGGTCCAAATGACCTGAAATTTTGCACACACATCCCAAATGACATGATGGAGCTACTGCAACTTCCGGAATTCCTATCCGACCCTCAAATCAAAAACTCACTATCGGACCGGAAACTTCAAAAATTCAAACTTCGGCATTTCAAGCCTAAATGAGCTACGGACTTCCAAAATATATTCCGAACACGCTCCCAACCCCGAAATCACCTAACGGAGCTAACGGGACCATCAGATTTCTATTTCGAGGTCGTCTTCACACTGTTCTGACTACGGACCACTTTTCCACACTTAAGCTCTCATTTAAGGACTAAGTGTCCCAAAACACTCCGAATCCTAACACCGAACGTCCCGGCAAACCAACATAGCAGAAATGAACTTAGGGGAAGCAATTAATGGGGGACCAGGGTGTAAATTCCAAAAACGACCGGCCGGGTCGTTACAATTTGGGCCACTCGGAGTTGGATACTCGTGGCAAGAGCGTGATTTCGGATTGATTTGAGCTTGGTTCGAGGTAAGTGGCTTGCCTAACCTTGTGCGGGGGAAACTCCCCTTAGAATTTTGGTACTGTTGTTATATGAATGTCGTGTACGTGAGGTGACGAGTGCGTACACGTGCTAATGGTTGTAAAACCCCGTTTTCATTCAGTAAATATTTGTGTTTTCTTTTAATTCAGCAATACTTGTATTTGAAGTTCCTTGTTAGGCTTAGGAAAGCATGCTTATGTGGTTTAACTGTCTTATTTGTTTTAACTGCTTACTTGTATTCTGTGTATCATGTTTAGAGTAGAATTTTTCCTGTTTTAATGATACGAACTTGGATAGAACTATAGATTTCTTTCTTGAGACTGTTGTGTGTTTACTTTGGGACTACGGGACGGTATCCCGTGAGATCCCCTTGCTTGTTTACTTTGGGACTACCGATCGGTATCCGGGAGATCCCCCTGCACATTTATATTTGGCACTATGGGACGGTATCTCGGGAGATCCCCCTGTACTGGTTATTTACTTTTAGAATACGGGACGGTATCCCGGGAGATCCTCGGCACATTTATGTTTGGGACTACGGGACATTATCCTGCGAGATCCCCTGTTGTTATCACTGCTTACTGAGTTAGTTCCTTTCTGAGATTTCATCTTTATTTGACTGTTAGCATCTTTAATTATACTGTCATGGTCTATACTGTTTTATCTTATTATATATTTATATAACCAGTAAGGCCCCGACCTTCCTCGTCATTACTCGACCGAGGTTAGGCTTGGCAATTACTGGGTACCACTGTGGTGTACTCACGCCCTTTCCTGCACATGTTTTTCGTGTGCAGATTAAGGTTCTTCTGCTCAGCCATACTATTCGTGAGGCGAGGCGACCCAGAGACTTCGAGGTATATTTGCCGTGTCCGCAGACCTAGAAGTGCCTCTCTATTATCCCTTTAGCAATAGACTTCTTGTATTATTCTTTTGTCTAGACTTCTGGAGTTAGAACACTATGTATTTTATTTTGCTTGTGGTTCATGAGATTCCGGGTTTTGGGATTGTTTTGTTCAGTTTGAGAGAGTGATATTGTATATGCCGAGCGGCATTTCAAACTTCTTTATTATGTTACTCGTAATTTTGCTAGTTTCGTATCTTTATTTCCTTTTTTCGAAAATTGTTAGGCTTACCTAGTCGTAGAGACTTGGTGCCGTCACGACAGTTAACGGAGGGAGAACTTGGGTCGTGACAAAGGGCACATTTCCATTTTTCCGTTTCACATTCTACTTCATCCTTATCAAGTTTCACCACATAAGTACCATCAATGATTTCAGGTTCAATATCATCATATCATTTTATGTTGTTCTATTACCCGCAAATAGGTTGGCCCATGGAGATCCAGGCAGCTTCACGTCCTCTGGTGTCGTTTCTACCTTCTTCTTCATACCCAGATCTGAACCACCCTCTGCATTCACTATTATCGGCACATGCAAAACCTTCGACCCCTATTCTGTACTCAACATAGTAGTTGCTAGAATTTCCCCTTTGCTAGGTGTAGTACATTGACTATTAATTGCTCTGGACTCGGGTTCAATCGCTTTGAAACTCCGTGATTGGTGAGTTGCGAACCCACCTTCAACGTACAAGGTTGAAATTGGCCCCCAATCGGTGTATTTATATGTTGTGTATTTCTGCATTCAAGTGTGTCTGCTATAACCGTTTCCCTTATTGAGCTCCCAACCCTAACGATCGAAAGTTTTGTTGGTCTTCCTCGCTTTCGTGACATGGCTATTCTCGACCGGTGTATGTTAGCATAACGTGCACCGAGAGCCTAGAGAGAGAAAGCTGCTATTAAGTATTTTAAGTAAATACTTGATATTCTTGATAATAAATTTTCAAGTAACTATGTTATGTCAAAAAAAGAATTACACTTTGAACATAGTCGTTTTTAAAAATTGGTCAACAATAAAACTCTAAAATTTATTACTGTTTAGTTTGAATTTTGAAAAATTATTTATGATTTTTTGGATATGAGATTACTCGATATTATAAATTAATTAATTTTCAGAAAACATAGTTATTTTCAAAAAAATAAAAGTGTTATTTAAAGAATTTAATAAAATCCGGAAGAAGTAAAAACCAAACAAGATTTTAACAATAACGAAATCCCGTAAAATAAAAGGATAATGCTGTAAATATCATTAATTATGTATGTCCATTAATTATAGAATTACTTGGAGAGCAAGCTAAATACTTAGAGCCTAGAGGTCAATGTTACTATAGGAACTAGCCTAGTTACTATGGGATTATCTAGTTAGGATCAAGCTATTACTTGGGGACCAAGTCCATTTCTTCCTATAAATAAGAGGTTCCTTTACCATTTGTATGATATAAAGAAAAGATTTGGTATTATTCTCTCTCTCTGGCTCTTCCTCTCTAAATTTTCTTGTTTTACCTTACTTTATATTATTCTATAACATGTTATCAACACGAAGTTTTAGCCAACTTAATTATTATAATATTGTCGGTGCCAGTAACGTTATTTAATGTCAATAATATGGTAAGAACAATGACCTGATACAAGGTGTACAACAACATCATACATTTGGCCATCACGGTTAGCCTTTTCTAATTAATTTTCAAGTTTCTTTAGCACTTTGCTATTTATGTTACTATACATGAACAAAATTGCTTTACGGAAAAGTTTTTCTTGAAACTTCACCAAGTCATGTAAGGATTTTTGTGGTAAAGAACAATAAACTTTTTTCCTATAACAAGTATTATGTTCCTATGTGTTAATATTAAGAAACACGAAGTGAAGATTTTTGAGAGAGCACATATTTTTTCTTTCCGTTTTATCACATATCTCTTCCATCTTAAAGTGGGTTAATTACCACAAAGGACACGATGTTTTTAATTGATTATGTGTTTTTCTATATTTGATTGATACTTTTTATTTGATTGAGTTCATTAAATGAAAGTTCGTATATGCAAATTAAATTCAATCGCCACCAATAGTGGAAACTCCTCCCATAAATCTAAAAGAAGATATGAAGTTATTATGGAGGTATGAATGGATGTGGAAGTGATAATGGGCGAAATTATAACCGGCATCATTATGGTAATGAGAAAAATAATGGTTCTCAAAATAATCCTTCACTTTGTGAAAGTATTATTTGCCATTGATTTGACATAAGATTTTATAAAGCACGTATAGATTATTATGTTTCATTCCTGAAGTGAATGTGAAAATAATGTGTTAATCATTATGAATACATATTCATTCTTGGAAGAATATGAATGTGCTAGTGGTGGTGAATATACCACACTCACCTCTAGAAGAAGGTTTGAGATGAAATAAGAAAATAATGTCATTATTATGGCATGAATGGTCATTGGTCACGCACCTATTGTACGCTAAAATATTTTGGCAATATGATTATTAAAGGACAACAATAATTCAAGAAACATATCTTGCATATAATTTTGACCATAACCATAATGGTATAACTTTATCTTTAAAGGAGATATTCATCATATGGATGTTGATGAATATGTGGTAGTACAAAATTAATTGAGAGCTCCGGAAGAGACCATTATTACTATTTTGGAGGAGTAAAATTGATTATCAATAAGACATTGTATTGTAGTAAGTCTCAAAGAAACTTATTGAGTTTCTAAAGTATTCGCGAAAGTGATTGGTTATATTGAGACTATAAATAATGAGAAAATTTAATATCTTTATATTACTACAACTCTAGCGGGAGAATATATATATATATGAAAACTACCCGCTTTATTGCCTGATTTGTACTACATAAATAAAAATATGATGAAATTACATGAAATAGTAAACTAGATGTTTATGGATATAATAACCCATATCATAGTAAACTGAAGTTTAATTAAAAATTGCACATATCATGATGTAAATTTGAAGTTTACTGATACAGACTATTTTATCAGGTATGGCCTATTGAGCAATTTTGATTTAAGTATAATGTGCAAAATAAATGATAATTCACATGGATAAATGTTGTAGAAGATGCTTCATGAATTCTCTTGTGTTGCTTCTTTTCGTGATTGCTAGACCAACTAATATTGGGATTGAATCCCTTAAATTCTGAAATTTATCAAATGTGAATATGGGCCCATATCAGCTCTAGTCTCCAATCCTCCAATAGTCACCGCAAATGGCAGATGCACACGGTCTACAATAATAGAATCGTCCACCGGTGTAGATACATGAATAGGTGAAACTAAGGACTCACGGGGCATATCCAAATAGCAAGCAAAATGTGATGATACATACAAATAAGTGGAACCAGGGTCAAATAATATAAAGGCATCCCAGTGGAATACCGAGACAGTATGTCACGACCCAAAATCCATTAAAAGTCGTGATGGCGCCGGACACCGCTGTCAGGCAAGCCAACAACAATTTAATTAATTTGGTTCTCTTTTTAGTATTTTTAAAATCATAGTTTGCCTTCAATTACATAGTAGGAGATGGAAATTTCAGAGTAAATAATAATGTTCTTAACAATCTCAATACTGAATAACCCTTAATCATCCCAAAACCCGGCGTCACAAGTGCATGAGCATTAACTAGGAAAAATAAAAAATAATACATCATCTGTCCAGAATACAACATTGGATAGGAGAGGAAAATATAAATACTCTAAAGGAGACTCTGCTGGTTGCGGATCGTAACATAAGATGCAGCTCACCTAAGTCCCCGTATCAGCCACGCCGCTGCGCGCACAAGGACACTAGACATACATGCACCGTACAACAAAATGTACAGCAATTGTAGTATGAGTACGAAAGCAACGCGTACCCAGTAAGTATCAAGTCTAACCTAGAAGAAGTAGTGACGAGGGGTCGACTCTGACACTTACTATGGGATATAAATAAAATTCCTATAATTTAAACAAGAGTTATATAAAACGGCTGCCAGCTCAATATTTTGAAGTAAGTAAGCAATTCTTTTATAATTAAGAAATCTCCAAATTTATTTACCATTATTTTACAATTTATCTCAGGCCAAAGAGGCAATATGATTTATTGTAAATTCTATAGCGATATTCAATCATGTGCAAATCATGCCGAGGTCGTATGACCGGATCCAACATATAAATATAAATTGTGCACTGCCGAGGGTTGAACGGCCCGAACCAACATATATATATATATATATATATATATATAAACTGTGCACTGCCGAGGGTCGAACGTCACGAACGAACATATAAATATAAATTGTGCACTGCCGAGGGTCGAACGGCACGAACCATAGATGCATTTATTAACCTACCGAGGGGAACGACCCGCTCCCATGAGAGTAGTGGAAATTTACCCCGCGCGGAATATAATTGTGACACGGTTAGACATAGATTTCTTAAGTTATTATAATATTCCCCAATTCTTTTCGAAAATACGAAGTTCAAATGAAAACCTTTAAAATCTTAAATTCCTCAATTTCAATTCTTTTCAAGACAATTATTACGCAACCTCAATCTTGCTTCTTCTCAAGGCAAACAATAACCATAAATCAAATAGCAATATCAATAAGGCATGATGTAAACCTAACACTACCCGGACATAGGCATAGCAAGTAGCTATGTAAGGAACTCGTCTCCTCGTGCGTACGTAGCCCCCATAATTAGAAGCACATATTAATTTAGTTCACCTATGGGGCTAATTCCCTCTTACAAGATTAGAAAGAAGACTTACCTTGCTCAGAAGCTCCATAATCGGTTCCCAAGTCTTCCAAACCACTCAGATCGATGCCCAACGCTCCAAAACTAGTCAATGCATGAGAAAATTCCATAAATATATACTCTAATACTCATTATAATCCTATTTACAATAATTTCCAACTCCGTTCGCAAAGTCGAAAAAAATCACCCTCGAGCCCACGTGCCCGGATTCCGAAAAGTTTTGAAGATAAACTTTACCCATAACCCCACGAACTCAAATATATAACTTATTCAAAATTTGATGCCCAATTTCGTTGTCAAAATCCATAAATACAAATTTCTAGGTTTTTCTTCAAAATTCCAAATTTTCTATAAATTTTCATGTTCAAATTCATATGTAATCCAAGCATTTAACTTGCAATAGGTGGGAATCACTTACCTTGACAAAGATGATGAAGATGGAGCTCCAAAATTGCCCCAAGATCGCCTCCCATGGAGGAAATGAAGTGAAAATGAGCCAAACCCTCGTTTTAAAGAAACTTCACTGCGCAGCCGCACTTCCACACCTGCGGAACAGTAACTGCACCTACGGCATCGCAGGTGCGAGCCCCCTTCCGCTCCTGCGCCTTCCTCCGCTTCTGGTCCCAACTCTTCGCTTTTGCGCTTGCGCAGATGCGGCCAAGAATTCCACACCTGCGGTCCTCCCTCTGGCTGCCCCGCTCCGCTTCTGCAACTCCTGGGCCGCTTCTGCGTCCCCCGCACTTGCGGACAAAACATCGCAGGTGCGGTTACACCATATGAAAGCAGCCTCAACCTCTTCATAAGGCCAAATTCAACCCGTTAACCACCCGGACTCCCCCCGAGGCCCTCGGGACCTCAACCAATTATACCAACACGTCAAAAAATACATTACGAACTTAGTCGAGCCTTTAAATCACATCAAAGAACATTGAATTCACGAATCGCAACGTAATTCAAGCTTAACAAACTTTAGAAATTCAAACTTCTACATTCGATGCCGAAACCTATCAAATCACGTCCGATGACCTCAAATTTTGCACACAAGTCATATTCAACATCACAGACCTACTCCAACTTTCGGAGTCGGAATCCGACCCCGATATGAAAAAGTCCACTCCCGATCAAACTTCTCAAAAACCTTCAAATTTCCTACTTTCCCCAAATGACCCCGAAATGACATACGGACCTCTAAATCCACTTCCGAACACGCTCCCCGTACTAGAATCACCATACGGAGCTATTCCCAGACTCGAAATCCCAAACGGACATCGATAACATTAAAATGCACTTCAACCCAAATTCATGAAATTCTTTCATAATGCCAACTTCTACAATAGGCGTTGAAACGCTCCCGGGTCATCCAAAACCCGATCCTGATATACGCCCAAGTCCAAAATCATCATACAAACCTGTTGGAACCTTCAAATCCTGATTCCGAGGTTGTTTACTCAAAAATCAAACCTTGGTCAATTCTTCCAAATTAAAGCTTTCGAAATGAGAATTTTCTTTCCAAATCAACTCCGAACTTCCCAAAATTCAATTCCTACCATGCGTACAAGTCATAATACCTGAAGTGAAGCTACTCATGGCCTCAAACTGTCGAACGACGTGCTAGAGCTCAAAACGATCGGTTGGGTCGTTACATTCTCTCCCACTTAAACATACATTCGTCCTCGAACGTGCCAAGAACTGCTCTGGAGTTGTCTGTAATCACTGTTTAACACCTCGTGCACCTACCCGTGCTACATAACTCAGTTGAGCATACTAGCTCGAGCCAGTCTGAAGATTCTCCCTTTTACTTAGTCAAATAAGCCTTAGAGCCAATCCCAACATGCAAAATTCTCTACCAAGCCTGTTTTCCATCATAAGAACACCGTATCAATCACTACACGATGCACCAATACATAATTGCACACCTTTGTTGAATCCATACCATGCACATAGTTCATATGACCATAATAACATACTCTGATAACAATAGCTGAAATCCCACGAACCCGTTGCTCACAACACACCTCATGACACACATAAGTCCTGTTCCGACTCTTGTAATGCTGCCATGACGGAAGAGATGTGTAGAAATTCATAACTAACTGCGAGTCAATAAATCATTGAGTTCCTTCTCTTGACAAGAACCATTACCTCACTATGGATCAAATAACGGAATTTGCTCTTTAATATGTTTCATATAAACCTGATCGCAATGATCCCAGGCTCATTAATCTCGTCTCAGCCAGTACAAGCTGCTCAGGCAATAAGCCACCTCAGACACTGCCAAAAGTCTCATACGATGCCTCAATATGCCAATAAGCTACAAACTCGAATGTGATACCAAAGGAAAAAATGAACCCTGGAAGGAACTACTCAACCTACGTTAAACAACCGCAAAGGTGTTATGAACCTTCCTTAGAAAATGAGAAACAAAATACACAATGATAGATATAGGGGACTGTACTCAACATCACACTATTGCGGCGTGCAACTCGATCCACACATAATACCTTGCAACGTGCAACCTGATCCAACCATGATTCCCTTGGCGGCATGCCACCCGATCCAAACAGTGTACCCGTGACGGCGTGCCACCCGATCCACACATAAAATCCATAAGGAAATACTTACCGATCTAAAATGCTCATACTTGCGAAATAGCCGAATATCAACCACAAGCACACGAAGTGCATAATACAAATCCTGGGGAGATGGATAGCGCCATACGCTATGAAACTCAAGCACATTCTTGTCGACACCAATCTACAATCTTGATCCTCAACTTTCAAATTTTATGCCGCTCACCGCACCTATCTTACCAATACGCGAGAGTACGAGAATTTCATCATAACCCCTGAACCACTAATAGATTAAACACTTCGTCATATAGAAACCTTTTACTTAGCTCATTTCAAGAGAACCATTACAACACGTGACTAATTTCTCATATCTGCAGAAAATACCAACCTCAAGTAGTGGTCTAAACCACCATAATCCTTTCGGGATCCATCTAAAACTTAACAGGACATAATACTCGAATGCCTCCAAATAAAATCAACTTCGGTGGCCGTCAAGCCCCGCACGTGCCGCCACAAATCACATGTATAACTTAACACGCTGAAGGGACTGATCATTGCCACCATCATGCCAATTCAACCGTTGCTTACTGATCCGACTTCTTCTAGTTTACTCTGGACTTGCCTTAGGAATAATAATAGCCCCATTCAAAACATCACGAACCTAATTCTGCCCTCATCCTGAGTGACCTTGGTCCACGAGACTACATTGTCTCAACACCCACGGACCATCTCATACCCTCCTTGTGGCGCGTATTCTCATCTTCATCTGGTACTCCTAGTCTGATAACTCTTCTATGAATCCGAAGTCATTTCCTCCCATTCCTCCAATACTATACCGCAAACCGAAGATGACACAGAACACTCCAAGCCCCTTTTTCATAATTTGCTACAAAAGCTCGATACTCAACCATACTACGGACTCGAAATCCTTAGGAACCACACTTTAACTTTTGAATCAACTAGGACCATTGTTGAGAGTCACCCACTCTGACTTGGTCTCGAAAATGATCAACTCCAAGGCTCTGCTAGCACATGGACACCCTCTCAAAGAAGCACCCAGCTGAATCACTTTCCTTGTAAATCACATCTAAACGAAGCATAAACTCTGAGTCTTCCCAAAGCCTTTACATGAATCAATTAAGGCCAAATATAGTACACATTTCCCAAATCCTTGCTCGAATTACCACTGATAATTTCTTTCCTTAGTCGTAATAACCCAACAATATGCCGATAACTAGAAACTTCACAAGTAGACAACCATGCAGTCCATTCGTAGGCGGTGGGGATCTCCCACTTCGCTCGAAGATACCATTGCATAACTCTGGAACACACCATGATTCCTTACCCCCCCATTGACATGATCTTGCACAATCAACCCACAAAATTCCTCGAAATCCTTCTATTAACATTTAAGGAACACTCTGAACCACTAGCCACATTTACATATTCGACCTCTTACTGGATAGCCAGTAGAGTTCTTCGTAGAAGCTTCATCAACACCACGTGAACTCTAACCTGCTCACAAGAGTTAACCCACCTGTGGAAATTACATGCCGGCATATTCCAACGTCGCTGTACTGGGTACAATTACTATGAAATCAGTAACCCATCCTGAGCCCGTACTCATTCACCAGTTGTACAAGTCCGTTCATTCCCCTTTGACATCACTAAAAGCGACAATACATTCCAACCCGAAGTCATGCTGTATCCTTCTTCATATCAAGCAAGCTCCTTTCTGTCATATCCAACCTTCCTCCGTGTAGCAGCCAATATTCCAACTTAGTCCGTAGACCCAGTCACTGTCCACCGTGAGATCCCAAATCACTCTAAACTTTTCCCAAGGCATGTAGTCATCCTACCACAGAACCCATATGCTACTCTGCCACTCTCCCACTTTGGTCAAACTCACTCCTTTAAGCAACTACTCGACTCTTGTTTCTCACACTTGACCTTCTAGAAGTTTATCCACGGTAAAACACATTCCACATTTACTCCTCATCCTTCGCTGACGAGTTGTTGCCTTAAGTCCAAATCCATCTCTATAGCATTTGAACCAATAGATCGCCACCAACTTTAAACCCATTCGAAGTCGTCTTTCTTGAGCCATCAACACCAAGAACACCGATTTAATCATGAACAACCGCACATCATGATCGTTGATAGTCGCTTCCACGGCACTATTTCACAATGCCCTGAAGGCATATTGATGAAGACCATAACACCGATGAACTTAACGCATTCAACAAGGACGACGACACCCCATCACAAATGAAAATTCCACCACGCTCGAAAATACCAAGCCTCGTTACCCCATCGACCCAAACTTGAGCATTTGTAGTCTGATTGCCTTTTCTCTGCCGGAAATAAAATACTAAATCTCTGAATTATGTACTGAGTAAACCTCTTCCCAAGTCATTCACTGCTTCGACACATAGACAAACATCCTACTATTACACAAACACTATGTGATAGCAACGCACAAATCATCATAACAATCAATGCCAAATCTTGAAACCTTGGGTAATACTGATACTGAGCCAAAATAACAGAACGACCTTCTACAATGCGACGACAATAGCCCAATCAAATACGCAGGGAGAAACATCCTGCACCATGTCTGCAGTACCATTACAATTTTCCTCGATTCCCAATTTATAACAAGCGCATCACGTCGCGTAAGATTGAATAGAAAGGAAATGAAGGCATAAGCCTCAAGGGAATAAAATAACACGATGAGGAATCAAGAAGGGAAGTGCTCCTAACAGACTTGTAGCCTCTCGAAGATAAGCACAGACTTCTCTATACCGATCCACAAGACTCTACTAGACTCGCTCACGACTTGTGAGACCTAAGTGAACCTAGCACTCTGATACCATGTTGTCACGACCTAAAATCTATTAAAGGTCGTGATGGCGCCGGACACCGCTGTCAGGAAAGCTAACAATAATTAATTAATTTGGTTCTGTTTTTAGTATTTTAAAAATCATAGTTTGCCTTCAATTACATAGTAGGAGATGGCAATTTCAGAGTAAATAATAATGTTCTTAACAATCTCAATACTGAATAATCCTTAATCATCCCAAAACTCGGCGTCACAAGTGCATGTGCATCAACTAGGAAAAAGAAAATAAAATACATCATCTGTCCGGAAAACAACTTTGGACAGGAGAGGAAAATATAAATACTCTGAAGGAGACTCTGCTGGTTGCGGATCATAACATAAAATGCAGCTCACCTAAGTCCCCGTATCAGCCACGCTACTGCGCCCACAAGGCCACTAGACATACATGTGCCTGTACAACAAAATGTACAATAAGTGTAGTATGAGTACGAAAACAATGCGTACCCAGTAAGTATCAAGTCTAACCTCGAAGAAGTAGTAACGAGGGGTCGACTCTGACACTTACTATGGGCTATAAATAAAATGCCAATGATATAATTTAAACATGGGTTATATAAAACGGCCGCAAGCTCAATATTTTGAAGTAAGTAAGCAATTCTTTTATAATTATGAAATCTCCAAATTTATTTCCCATTATTTTACTATTTATCTCAGGTCAAAGAGGCAATATCAATTATTGTAAATTCCAAAGCAATCAATTCAATCATGCGCAAATCATGCCGAGGTCGTATGACCCTATCCAACATATAAATATAAATTCTGCACTACCGACGGTCGAACGGCCCGAACCAATATATAAATATTAATTGTGCACTGCCGAGGGTCGAACGTCACGAACCGACATATAAATATAAATTGTGCACTGCCGAGGGTCGAACGATACGAACCATAGATGCATTTATTAACCAGCCGAAGCGAACGGCCCGCTCCCATGAGAGTAGTTGAAATTTACCCCGCCTGAAATATAATAGCGACACAGTTACATATAGATTTCTTAAGTTATTATAATATTCCCCAATTCTTTTCGAAAATACGAAGTTCAAATGAAAACCTTCAAAATCTTAAATTCCTCAATTTTAATTCTTTTCAAGACAATTATTACACAAACTCAATCTTGCTTCTTCTCAAGGCAAACAATAACCATAAATCAAATAGCAATATCAACAAGGCATGATGTAAACCTAACACTACCCGGACATAGGCATAGCTAGTAGCTACGTACGGACTCTTGTCACCTCGTGCGTACGTAGCCCCAACAATTAGAAGCACATATTAACTTGGTTCACCTATGGGGTTAATTCCATCTTACAAGGTTAGAAAGGAGAATTACCTCGCTTTGAAGCTCCATAACCGGTTCCCAAGTCTTCTAAACCACTCAGATCGATACGCAACGCTCCAAAACTAGTCAATACATGAGCAAATTCCATAAATACATACTCTAATACCCATTATAATCCTATTTACAATAATTTCCAACTCTGTTCGAAAAGTCGATAAAAATCACCCTCAAGCCCACGTGCCTAGATTCCAAAAATTTTTGAAGATAAACTTTACTCATAACCCCAGGATCTCAAATATATAACTTATTCCACATTCCATCCCCAATTTCGTGGTCAAAATCCATAAATACAAATTTCTAGGTTTTTCTTAAAAATCCCAAATTTTCTACAAACTTTCATGTCCAAATCCATATATAGTCCAAGTATCTAACTTGCAATAGGTGGGAATCACTTGCCTTGACATAGATGATGAAGATAGAGCTCCAAAATCGCTGCAAGACCGGCTCCGATTGAGGAAATGAAGTGAAAATGAGCCAAACCCTCATTTTAAAAAGACTTCACTGCCCAGTCGCACTTTTGCACCTGTTGAATAGTAATCATACCTGCGGTGGTATCGCAGGTGCGAGCCCTCTTCCGCTCCTGCGCTTTCCTCCGCTTCTGCGCCCAACTTTTCGCTTCTGCGCTTGCGCAGATGCGGCCAAGAATTCCGCACCTGCGGTCCTCCCTCTGGTTGCACCGCTCCGCTTCTGCGTCTGCTTGGCTGCTTCTGTGTCCCCCGCACCTGCGGCCAAAACCTCGCAGGTGCGATTACACCAGATGACAGCAGCCTCAGCTTCTTCATAAGGCCAAATTCAACCCGTTAACCATCCGGAATCCACCCGAGGCCCTCGGTACATCAACCAATTATACTAACACGTCCCAAAACATATTACGAACTTAGTCGAGCCTTCAAATCACATCAAACAACATCGAATTCAAGAATCACAACCCAATTCAAGCTTAACGAACTTTAGAACTTCAACCTTCTACATACGATGCCGAAACCATTCAAATCACGTCTAATTGACCTCAAATTTTGCACACAAGTCATATTCAACATTACGGACCTACTCCAACTTTCAGAATCAAAATCTCATCCCGATATCAAAAAGTCCACTCCCGGTCAAACTTCTCAAAAACCTTCAAATTTCCTACTTTCGCCAAATGACCCCGAAATGACCTACGGACCTCCAAATCCACTTTAGGGCGCGTTCCTAATACCAGAATCACCATACCGAGCTATTCCAAGACTTGGAATCCCAAACGGACATCGATAACATTTAAATGCACTTCAACCCAAATTCATGAAATTCTTCCAGAATGCCAACTTCCATAGTAGGCGCTGAAACGCTCCGGGTCATCCAAAACCCGATCTGGACAAATGCCCAAGTCCAAAATCATCATACAAACCTGTTGGAACCTTCGAATCTCGATTCCGAGGTCGTTTACTCAAAAATAAACCTTGGTCAATTCTTCCATCTTAAAGCTTTCAAAATGAGAATTTTCTTTCCAAATCAACTCCGAACTTCCCGAAATTCAATTCTAACCACGCGTACAAGCCATAGTACCACTGCCACCTGACCGGCCTTCCCCTCTAGGGCGACCTCTAATTGCCTGAGCCCTACCCGAGCTGGTTGAGCGGGTGGTATAGCTTCTGGTGCTGGTATCATCGGCCGAGAAATTTGCTGTGGAACCCCACTCAACAGTCTAGGGCAATCACTCTTGAGACTACTCAAGTCCCTGTACTCGAAACAACCTCTCCTCTAACGGAGCTGTTTCCCCTGATAACCCGGGGAACTGCCTAAAGAAACTTGGGAAGATAAAGCATGGTAAGAAATCTATGTTGGCAATACACTGAATGATGACTGACCCGAACAGCGTTGTAGGAACCATGGCTATCTTATGCACCACGATTAACCAGAGCCATCTGAGCGGGCCTATAATGATGACCCCTACTGTGATGAGAATGTCCTCCAGAAGAAACACCGCTGAAACCATGTGAACCACAAGGCCTCTTGGCCTCTCTCTCCTTACGCTCCTGACTATGCACCTGCTCTAGCCGTCTAACAATATCAACCACCTCATCGAACCTAGAACCTGATGCAATCTCTCGAGTCATAACAAAGTGCAATCCATAGTTGAGGCCATCAATAAACCTCTTAATCCTCTCTCTCTCTCTCTATTTCTTTCTCTCTCTCTCTCTTTGTGTGTGTGGGAACCAACCAGATCGCATGACGAGCCAAATCTGAAAATCTCATCTCGTACCGGGTCACGGACATGGCGTAGCTGCCCAAATTGCCTACGCAACTTCTCCCTGCGGGTCGATGGAACAAACTTCTCCAAGAAGAGAACATAGAACTAGTGCCATGTAAGTAGTGCAGCATCGACTGGCCTGTTCAGCTCATAGGCCTCCCACCATCTGAAGGCTGCCCCAGACAGTTGAAAATTAGTAAATGAGACTCCACTAGTCTCCAGAATACCCGCCATGCAAAGAATCCTCTAGCGCCGATCTAAGAAGTCCTGAACATCCTGTGACTTGGCCCTACTGAATGATGGAGGCTTGAGCCTCTCGAACCGCTCTAGCCTCTTCATCTCTTTGTCACTCATCGATGGACTCACCGAGCTTGAGCTGCTGTAACTTGTTGGGCTAGTAGTACCCTCGGGCAGCGGGAGTCTGAGCACCTCCCCCGGGCTGAAAAGTGGGTGGTGCGGCCGGAACTGAAACCGCCTGAGAAAGCCTAGTGCATACAGTCAATATCTGGGCCAGAGCCTCCTAAAGGCCTGGAATCAGAATGGGCATAGCTGGTGCCTGAGCTGGTTCCACCAGCTCAACCACATCTGGGATCTGCTTTTGAGCTGGAACAACTTGTGGGTCTATAGGTGCTGCTCTAGCTGTTATACGAGCTGCACCTTGGCCTCTACCGTGGCCCCGTCCTCTCGCGGCCCTAGCTGGTGGCACTGGTGGTCGTCCAACCGATTCGGTAGCACGTGTCCTCACCATCTATGAGAGAATAGAATAATAAAAGTTTAGTATCCTGATTCAAGAAATTCACACGACAAGAATACAAGAAAGTGAAGTTTTCCTAATGGTTCGGTAGCCTCTCTAAGATAAGTACAGACGTGTCTGTACCGATCTAAAAGACTCTACTAAACCTCCTCATCACTCGTAATACCTATGAACCTAGGGCTCTTATAGTAGCTTATCACGATCTAAAATCCCAACCCGTCATTATGGAGGCTAACAAACTGACTAGGCAAGTCGAAACATGATAACAAAGGCAACATAATAATGAAATTCATAGAAATAGCATAAACCTGAGGTCTCAATACAATAAAAACTGCTAATACAATGTAAACCCCCCCTAGAAACTTGTAAGTACAGAGTCATGAGCTACTATAGCGGGATACAAGTCTGAAAGCGAGTAGTAAGTACACTGTCTAAACTTTAACAACAGTATGAAAGGAAAAAGACAAGTCAAACTGCGATCAAAGATGCAGCTCTACCTCGCCTCTAGCAGATAGTCCGAAAAGTAACCTACTGCTGATAACTAGTCCCCACACCTGTCTCTGCACAATTAAGTACAGAGTGTAGTATGAGTACAACCGACCCAATGTACTTAATAAGTATCGTAAATAAACACAGCAAGGTAAATGGAGCACAAATTATTAATGGTACTAGCTATCACCTGTGTAGTTTCATCTTTAATTTCGGTACAGAATAATATTGAAATCAAATCATCAAGTTTAGTAAGAAAACATCCGTGTGTGTATGTGTAAAATTTCTTATGTACCCTACTCAGACAATATCTTGTCATATAGAGGTGATATACAGTTAAATCAAATAAATGATCAAGGAAATTGCAAGTAAAGATGAAATGCAAAATCCAGCAACACACTAGCCAGAATCCCTCACTTTTACATATCCGCTCCAAACCACTGATCAGTATTTCCAATATGCGCGTGTACACCATCAAGAGAGAAACATGAGAGGGTGACCCTAGGGGGATGGATTCGTATCCACACGCTGCACGGACAACTCATGTGCTGCAAGGACAACTCACGTGCTAATAATAGAACCCGCACGGACAACTCGTGTCCTGCACGAATAACTCACATGCCAATAACATCAATATATGGATCCACACAGAGAACTCATGTGTTGCACAAATAACTCACGTGCCAATAATACCATCCGCCCGGTATGGCCACAGGCATAACAACACAATCCGCCGAGCGTGGTCACAGGCCTCTAGTGCAAACATATTATACAGTAGCAATTAAACAAGTATACATGTATGAAACGAGTGAATATCAAATCTCATGCTCCTAGACTGGTATAAATAACATGCTAAAGTGTAGGCATGTGCAAGTGTACTATCATAGCTTAAACCGGCAATTTTAGCGAAGAATAACATTTTTTAGTTCATTCGGGGATTAAGTCCCTATGTAGCCTCAATTATGGCTCAAGTAACTCACAACAATGTCACAAATGTAAGAAGCATCGTGGCTTAAGGTTTAACAGTCAAATTCTAGGCTTATAAGAGAACGAGCACAACCAGATCATAAATAAATAATCCTGGTGCCTGCACATGGGTTCATCCCCATACATGCGCGCACCCAATAGCACGTAGCTATCACAACAATTCAGGTAACTAGCGTCTCAACCGAGTTTAAATAAGATACTTACCTCAAATAAATAAAATCACTCCGCTAGCAAGCCCTTCCCATGCATATCGACCTCTGGAAGGCTAGAATGTAGCAAAAAATAACGTATTACTATCAATAAAATCTATAGGAATTTACTCCAAATGATAAAGCTAAGATCTTTAACCAATGTCAAAAAGTCAACCCAAAAGTCAACCTCGGGCCCACGTCTCGGAATCCAACAAAAGTTACAAAATTTGAATACCCATTCAATAACGAGTCCAACCATACTAAAATTATTCAAATCTGAACTCAAATCGCCTTTCAAATCCCCAAAATTCGGTCTATGACATTTCAAGATTTTCCCCTAAATTTTCCAAATCAAATGTCACGCCCCAAAACCAAGGAGCGCGACCGGCGCTCAACCGAGTAAACCCGACTGAGCAAGCCTGTTAGGTTTTATTCTACCCAAAATAATTCATGAATAAATAGGAGATAAATTCATCAACCATACTTTATAAATAATTCATTAACCTCCATTTTTTTCATTAGCAGTTTCAACCATAATATCCAGAATATTACAATTTTTATAGATATGATGAAAAACATATTTGCCAAATACCAATATTTCTAGTTTAAATCCAATACCCGACACCACCCACTACCTGTCTACGAAGCCTCTAAATATAACTGAAGAGAAATATGGAAATGCCAGCAACAAGGCTCCGGCTATACCTCAAATGAAAAGTACGCAATAACCAAATGACGGGACCCCGAAATGGAGTGGGGATCACCAAGTTAGCTGAAAGGAACATACCGCTATCGCTGATCATTGCCGCCTACTGTGGAACCACCTGCATCCATTAAAGATGCAGCGGCCCCGGCAAAAGGGACGTTAGTACTATCGAATAGTACTAGTATGTAAGCTAAAAATCATCTTTCAAAATAGAATAACCATACAAGAAGAAGGAAGCCATAGAAACAATCAAGTCACAATAAATAACATCCAAATACCCAAGTGAAACCTAACGATTGGCAACCTACGGAAGTAACACACATCTCCTTAGAAAGATAAATAATGCAACAAGAATAATTCAAGAATTCAATGAGAAACATAAGCACCATCACAACATCAATTAAGGAATCACACAAGCTTTCAAGAGAATCATTTAAACAGGTAGGAAGACAGTAATGGAAATCACATAGCACTTCACAGGAATAGAGAATCACAAGTAGGGATCACATAGTTTCTTATTTCGTCTTTCCATCCTTTTGGTTAATAGCCTCTTAATGCCAAGTGCCACGATTTATACTGCCACCGTGCCGTTTTACACGGAGTCCGGTCTCGGCCCGACTGGCTAAGCCATCCCAAGTGAGACATCATCCATTTCCATAATTTCAATCAATCAATTCAGCACAATTACCACCAAGTGTGCGGCATGGTGTCTGATCACGGCCCGATCGGCTAGGCCATCTCACTTGAGACATCATCCTTTTCCATAATTTCAATCAATCAATTCAGCACAATTACCACCATGTGTGCGGCATGGTGTCCGATCACGGACAGATCGGCTAGGCCATCTCACTTAAGACATCATCCTTTCAATCGTTCATCTCGATTCACATTTCCTTTCAATCTTTCATTACATGGCACGAGTAACCTCATATATCACATCGTTCTTGGACTTTGGCCGTATTTCACAATTCAAGTTCCCATTTTACACGTTCAACAGCATCATCATAGCAACAATAAGGCCTATCATGTAAGGCATGCTCATACGCAAGGGAAAAGCTTGGAAATCCTAAGCACATAGAGGCTTTTCAGATAAATTGGCACAACAATCTTTATTCAATTTCTTGATATGAGTTCTTAACCTTCCTCACACATATTCTACACTGTCAAACATACTCACATAGGAAGATCAGACATGACAAGCAGTTAGACAATCATTGAACATGAATCTATCAACACAACACAATAGGGCAAACGATTCTAGCATGATCCATTTAGGTACTTACACCAATTTCACGGATGCCAGGGGTTCGAATCTAAGAAGAAGGGGGTTTAGCCATACATTCCTCAATGTAGCTTTTAGGCAAATTCTACTTTTTGAAGTCATATTAAAACAGTTGAGTCGAGGCTCGTTTCGTAATCTGTTTCATATATTTTCTCATTTCATAGGCCTCACTAGGCACAATTATAGGCATTTTCCACACTCTATTTCCCCAGTTCATTTAATTTATTTTCAAACATCTTTATAGTTTATCATCAGCTAGACACAATCAGTCAAGACATTTAGTACACATAAGAGCAATTAGGAGTATTAAGCATATCAAGTTTTCCTCACCTAATTGGTATACCAGTTTTCATTTAAAATACAACTCAAAGTCATACCATTTTTAATAAGCAACCCATACTTTAAACATCTATCGTTCAATATAAGGCTCGTTCGGAATAGTCAAGTTATGAGTTTATAGGGATAACCCAAAATGTAGAAATTAGGGATTTTGAGCCGGTCACACTTAAAATTACGGAAACATTATGGAATTCAATTCCGAGTGAGGAAGTTTAGCCCACATACCTGGTTGAGCTTTCCTTAAGTTACTACAACGTACCAACACCTCTAGCAATAATAATCTATAAGGAGAAATCGAAAATCGATTAACAACTAGAAAGATTACCCATGGTATAACTCTCTTAGGAATTGCATCAAACACCTAACGTGTGAAAAAGACTACAAGGTCCGAAAATGGAAATTCATTCTTCCGTCAACCAATTTTAACAGGAACTATCCAAATTAGTTCATTAATATCACATACTACAACTTAGTCCCACATGCATGGCCTATTTCTAATCCCCACAACATATTTGAACCCTTAACCTCTTGCATGCAAGTTGTGGAAATAGGACTTACCCGGATGGAGGACAATCTAGTGGCTATCTTCCTTAATTCTTGAAGACTTGAGCAAGATTTGTGATTGGAAGGCTAGGTTCCCTCTTTCTCTCTCTAAAATGCTCTCACCTCTCTCTAGATTTAGTATAAAATAGTCCCAAATAAAGCCCCAAAGCTTATTTATCAAAGTGGGTTCGGATATGAAAATTTCCAAAAATGATCCACGAAGTCAATTATGTGGTGCAATTATGCTATAGCATAATCGATATGTAGGCAGCAGACTTGCAGCATAATCATTATGCGATAACATAATCGACAGCATAATCAATATGCGACCGCATAATATTTTTCCTGACTCTGCTTCACTATGCGATGCGTATGCGGTCCGCGGAGTCGTTTTGCGATCGCAAAATTGATTGCAAATCAGGCCTTTGGTAATTTGATCATAACTTTGTGTAGGAATGTCCAAATGATGAACGGTTTGAAGCTTTAGAAACTAGACTCGAAGACCTTTCATTTGACAGGTTGTTCATCACATTAAACCTTATATATATTTAGATATTCTTGTTCAAAGTGTGGACTTGTGCGAACTCATTTTGAATTTTATCCTATTACGTAATTTTCCAATTGACTTAGACTTAAGCCTTTCCTTGGACCCCAAGTTACTTATTATATGGCTTATGCACTTATTTACCATATCCAATTGATATACAACATTATTATAGCACATAAAATATTATAATTAGCCTACCTGGCACCACAAAATCTTAAATTACTTAGTAAAATTTTTCGGGGCCTTACATCAAATCACTAATTAAATGAAAAAAATAACGATGGATTCATGTATAATAGCCAATTTTCAGTTAGAATCACTTACCCCGATGATTTCCTTGAAAATCTCTAGAAATATTGCCACAAATCGAGCTCTCTAGGTCAAAAAAATGAAAATGAAATCAAACCCTCGAACCCACCTTAACTGCCCAGCGTTTATCGCTTCCACAACCAGGAAGTCCGCTTCTGTGGAACCACTTCTGCGGAAAATGGAGCGCACCTGTGAATCCCACTCAAGACTATCCTCAACCCCCCCCCCCCACCCCCCCGCATCTATGGAAATGCGCTCGCACCTGCGCACGTGCGCCTGCGGAGGAAATGTCACACCTGCAACCACTCCCGCTCCTGCGGTTCTCTTTATCGCAGAAGTGACTTCGGTTCTGCGCAGACTTTCATGCTTCTGCGATCCCAGCGTCCCCTACTCACTTCGGCGCCTATGCTCATAAGGCCGCAACTGCGGCGTCGCACCTGCATCCACTCCCACCGCAGGTGCGATCACACCAGAAGTTCAATAAATCTCAGCAATGCTCTAAGTCCAAATTTGATCTATTAACCATTAGAAATCCACCTGAGGCCCCCGGGAACCCATCCAAATATACCAACAAGTCCTAAAACACGATACAAACATAGACAGAAGATCAAATCACATCAAACAACATCAAAAACACAAATCGCACCCCAATTCAAGCCTATTGAAACTAACAAATTTCCAACTTCTACAATCAATGTCGAAACCTATCAAACCAACTCCGATTGATCTCAAATTTTGCACACAAGTCATAAACGACACAACGAACCTATTCCAACTTCCGGAACCAAACTTCGAGCCCGGTAACCACAAAGTCAACTCTCGGTCAAACTTCTCAACTCTCCAAACTTCAACTTTTCTAAGTTTCACCAATTCAAGCCAAAATCACCTACAGACCTCCAAATCAATATCCGGACACATTCCTAAGTCCAAAATAACCGTACAGAGCTATCAGAACCATCAAATCTCCATTCTGGAGTCATTACACATAAGTCAACATCCGGTCAACTCTTTCAACTTAGGCTTCCTACCTTGGGACTAAGTGTCCCAATTCATTCTGAAACATCCCCGGAACCCAACCAAACACCTCGGAAAATCACATAGCAACAAATGAGCATAGAATAAGCAATAAAAGGGGGAACGAGGCTACAATACTCGGAACGGCTGGCTAGGTCGTTACAACTATATTCTCACTGCAAATGCTCCTATTAGGAATAGTCCTAGAAGGATAATGTAACGACCCGGCCGGTCGTTTCATGAGTTATAGCTTCGTTTCCCCCATTTCTGCTTCTTTATGTGTTCTTCAGCTGTATTTCATCGTATCGTGTTGGTTGGTTTGGGTTTGGAGTGGTTTTGGAGTCAATTGAGACACTTAGTCTCTTTTGAGTAGGCTTAAGTTGGAAAAGTCAACCGGATGCTGACTTATGTGTAAATGTTCTCGGATGGGGATTTCGATGGTTCGGTTAGCTTTGCTAGGTGATTTTTGACTTGGGAGCACATCCGAAATGTGATTTGGAGGTCCGTGGTAGATTTAGGCTTGAATTGGCGAAATTGGCAATTTGGCATTTCTCATCCGGCAGTGGAAATTTTAATATAGGGGTCGGAATGAAATTTTGGAAATTGGAGTAGGTCCGTAGCGTCATTAGTGACGTGTGTGCAAAATTTCAGGTCATTCGGAGGTGATTTGATAGGTTTTTGCATCGTTTGCGAAATTCGGAAGTTTAGAAGTTCTTAGGCTTGAATCCGAGGGTGATTTGGTGTTTTGATGTTGTTTGGAGTGTTCCGAAGGTTTGAATAAGTTTGAAGGGTGATATGTGACTTGTTGGTATTTTTGGTTGAGGTCCCGAGTGCCTCGGGATGAATTCGGATGGTTAACGGAAGAATTGGAATTTGGTTTGTGCAGCTGAAGCTGCTGCTTCTGTTATTTCCGCACCTGCGGATTGGGGACCGCAGGTGCGAGGTTGCAGACGCGAAAGGGAGATCGCAGATGTGGAATTGGCCAACCGGAGCTTGAACGCAGGTGCGGAGGTGTTGTTGCACCTGCGAGCCCGCCGGTGCGAGGGGAGAACCGCAGATGCGGATATGGGCGGATAAGTGGAATCCGCAGGTGGGCTGTTTGGACCGTAGATGCGGTAGCACAGGTGCGCATATGTGGACCGCAGGTGCGAGACTTCTGGGAAGAAATTATAAAAGCCATATTTCGCGAATTTTTGCCCATTCTTCACCATTGTTGGCCGGTTTTTGAGCTTTGGGCAGTGATTTTCAAGAGGGAATCGAGAGATAACAGTGGGGTAAGTTACTTGGGCTGTATTACTTGTGTTTATGATGATTTTCCCGCTGTTTAATCATGAAATTACTGGGAATTTGGGGTGAAGTCGAAGGGATTAGGGCTTGAGTTTTGGAGAGTTTGATTTGGGGATTTGAGGGACCATTTGAGGTCGGATTTTGATGAATTTGGTATGTATAGACTCGCGAGTGAAAGGAGTTTCTAGTTTTGTGATTTTTGTCGGATTCGAGACGTGGGCCCGGGGGCCGGGTTTGGGTGAATTTCGGGATTTTGGTATAATTTGATAATTTTTTGTATAGAATTGGTTCATTGGCCTATATTGATTGCATTGTAATGCTTTTGGGAAGACTCGAGATGTTTGGAGGCCGATTCCAGAGGCAAGGGCGTCACAGAGTAGGGATTTGACCGGTTCGAGGTAAGTAATGATTGTAAATCTTGTCCTGAAGGTATGAAGCCCCGGATTTCACATCGTTTCACTATTGTCTGGTGACGCACATGCTAAATGACGAGCGTGTGGGCATGCACCGTTGGGGATTGTGACTTGGTCGGTCCCGTAGCAACTATTAAGTTACGTATTTGACTGAAAACTAGATGATACTTATGTGCTCTAGAAGAATCTCTACAATTTGTGTTGAATGCCATATTTGGGCCTTGTGCCAAAACTGTTTGGACCCTTAGGGTCTTTTTCTTATTATCCTCTCACTGTTTGGATTTAAGATCTATACTCAGTCATGCTGTATTTACCGATTTTATAACTCGGTCTGTTTTACTCTGTTTTGATGCATAAAATGATATATTTGGGTTGAGCACCCTGTCTTTACTGATAGCCCGAGCGGCTTGAGAGGTTTATGACTGAGTGAGGCTGAGGGCCTGTTTTGTGAGGATATTGACACCATGGCACGTGAGTTGTTCGTGCAGCAGGTGAGTTGTCCGTGCAAATTCTGATATTGATACTATAGAACGTGAGTTGTCCGTGCAGCACGTGAGTTGCCCGTGCGAATTATAGCGCTTGGGCTGTAGGAGCCCCTCTGGAGTCTACATAACCCCAGTGAGCGCGGGTACCTTGAGTGAGTGTTATGAGATATGCCCAAGGGGCTAGTTGTGAGTGATGTTGTGCCAGAGGAGCTATTTATGATGTTCATTACTTTTACTCTCATTTGATCTGAGTCTCTATTGGAATTGCTGAAAAATATCTTCACTGATTTTTACTGAAAACTAGACTTAAAACGAGATGATTTGACTCATATATTGATTTGAAAGCATGTTGTATTTTCTGAGATTTTATGACGTGGATTCTGTGTGTTTCCTACTGCTCATTCTTTATTTACCTTTATTACTTACTGAGTAGGCATACTCACATTACTCCCTGCACCTTGTGTGCAGATCCAGGGGCTACTAGACGTACTAGCGAGCGTTGATTTTCATCCTTCGCGGATTTGTGGAGATTGCAAGGTAGCTGCATGGAGATCGCAGCCTTGCTCTTCTCCTTCTTATCTTCCTTTAGATATTATAAGTGTTTCCAAACTGTATTAGCCTTAGTTTGTATCAGACAGTTCTTGGAAGACGCTCATGGCTTATGACACCCCGATGTCGGGCTTTATTTCCGCATTTTGGTTTTTGACTTTATATCTTTTATGGAAATTTCAGTATGAAAAAGGTTGTTACTTAGATTTTAATGAAATGTTAAATTATTTTGGGAATGTGTCGGCTAGCCTAGTTCCATGATAGGCGCCATCACGACCGGGTTGGTTTTGGGGACGTGACAGATAAAGTTTGTGGTACGTCTGAAGCAGATAGACAAATCAATACCAAATAAAATTCTTAATAAAGAAGAGGAGAATGATCAAAACGATCATAATAAAGAGGCAAGTGCTCTAGAAGAGTATATTATATAACATTTCATAAATCCTCAGGAGAGGTTCAGGTATCTGAAATGAATGAAGATATCTTTATGTTATGTCTTTATGAAAAAATATTGGAACCGATATAAAATGTTCATCTAAGACCAACAAATTATTATAAACCCCGTTACAATTAGTTTTGGGTCATGAACCTAATATATCCCATTTATGAATTTTTGGATGCACAGTATATGTGCTTGTAGTACAACCATATCGCATCAAGATGGGTCCCAAAGAAGGTTAGGCATATATGTTGGGTTTGAATACCCCTCCATTATTCACTACCTCGAAACATTAACAGGAGATTTGTTCACTACTCGAATTGCAGATTGCCGATTTGATGAGGAACTTTGCCCAAAATTTGGGGGAGAAAATGGTGAAACTAAATGGGAAATTTTGTGAAAAAATCCATCATTGGCTTATCCTGATCCACATGCCTCTATTTGTGAAAAAGAAGTGTAAAGATTATTTATTTGCAGAAAATAGCAAATCAAATGCCAGACACATTTATAGATATGAAAAGGATAACAAAATCACATATTCCTGCAAAGAATATTCCAATCTGGATTGATGTCCATGTTGGACAATTTTCTAGCGTCATAGTCAAAAGCAAGACATGACAGACCATTGGGTTCTAAGGATCAAATTCCTAGAAAAAGAAAAAGAAATGATCAAGATGACATACGAAAGAGTCTCATAAAGAAATTCATGATTTAACCAATCCTGAGATTCATGAGGAAACAACTGAGCCTGAGACTCAAGAAAATAAGGTACTGTCAATTAATCCAATTGATATTGAGACGAATTTGAATCAATCGGATATAGTGGTAGATTATGTCATTGCATATAATATTGCATATAGCACTATACAAGACAGTGAGGATCTTGAACCTCAATATGTTGGAGAACGTCGACAAAGACATGATTGGCCAAAATGACAAGAAGCAATTCAATCAGAGTTGAATTCACTTGCAAAACGTGAAATTTTTGGGCATGTAGTCCAAAAACCTAATTGTGTTGATCCTGTTGGATATAAATAGGTCTTTGTACGTAAGAGGAATGAGAAAAATGAGGTACAAAGATTTAAGGCACGCCTTGTTGTGCAAGGATTTTCACAATGTCCTGGTGTCGATTTTGAAGAGGCATATTCACCTGTTAGGGATGCATAACATTTCGTTATCTATTAGTTTTGTTGTCCATGAAACGCTTGACATGAATTTAATAGATGTGATTATAACCTACCTTTATGACTCACTCGATAATGAGACATACATGAAAATTCCCGAAGAATTTAAATTCCCGACGCACATAATTCAAAGTCCCGAAAAATATTTTCAATCAAATTGCAAAGATCTTTGCATGGTCTAAAGCAATTAGGACGAATATGGTATAACCTGTAACGACCTAACTGGTCGTTTTGATTTCTAGATCCTCGTTCCCCTAATTAAGACTTCCCGTATGTGCCTTTACTACTTTATGACTTGCGGGGATGGTTGACTTGGGTTTCGAAGGTTTTCGGTTGAAATCGGAACTCTTGATTCCTTAATAGTTAATAGTGGCCTAAGATGGCCAAGTTTGACTTCAGTCAACGTTTTGTAACAACCCGACCGATCGTTTTGAGAATTAGCATACTCGTTCGATGGCTTAAGGTATCAATTAGCTTTGTGTTATGTATTATTACTTGCGTGTGTAGTCGAGTTCGGTTTTCCGGATGAATCAGAATTGACTTGGAAGAACAATTCTTGTTTTAGAAGTTTAAGTGAAAAACGTTGACCAGAATTTGACTTTTGTGAAGACGACTCCAGAATGGTGTTTTGATGATTCCAACAGCTTTGTAAGGTTATTTTGGACTTAGGTGTGTGTCCGAATTTGGATTCCGAGGTCCGTAGGTTTATTTGATGCATTTTGGCAAAAATTGGGAAGTTGAAGGTTTGGAATGTTGAGAGGTTTGACAGGGAGTTGACTTTGTTGATATCGGGTCTAAATTTCGATTCCGAGAGTTGGTACAGCTCCGTTGTGTCATTTACAACATGCATGAAAAATTTGACTTCATTTTGGGTTGATTTGATATGATTCGGCGCGAGATGTAGAAGTTGAAAGTTCATAAGTTCATTAAGTTCGATTTGAGGTGCGATTCGCAGTTTTGATGTTGTTTGATGTGATTTGAGGCCTCGATCAGGTCCGCGTTACGTTTTTGGACTTACTGGTATGTTCGGACGAGGTCCTGAGGGGCTCGGACGAGTTTTGGATAGGTTTGGGTTCTGTTGTGATCGTTTTTGATATTTCGATGTCGATTCTTCAAGCATAAATGGTATCATATTGAGAAAATAAGTACCGATTTCTGTTTTTATTGAAGCATTATATCCGTTTCGTAATTACGGAGCCATAGCAAAAAGAATCGTCGAATTCGGACATCGTATGAGGGAGTTATGCTCATTTTAGTGTCGGAAAAGTGAGCTGGTGCTGGTGCTTCACAGATGCGAAGTTGTGTCCGCATCTCCGACCCCGCAGGTGCAAGAAATGGTCCGCAAAAGCGAAAATGACAGTTGGAAATACGCAGGTGCGGATTATTTTGTCTCACAACAACAACAACCCAGTAATAATCCCACTAGTGGGGTCTGGGGAGGGTAGAGTGTACGCATACTTTACCCCACCCCTGAGGGTAGAGAGTCTATTTTCGGGAGACCTTCGGGCTCAAAGACAAAAGATCTGTAACAACAACAGAAAACAGACAAATAATATCATCACCTTAAGTGACAACAAATAAGTGGAAGTACAATAATTATGGTAATAATAAAAATTGAAAATAACAATAAAAAATAAAAAAGTGTGATGGAAAAAAATCGCTTGCAGTCCTATACAAAACATTATCAGACTAGCCAGAACAACGAGGAAAAACACTCAACTATCCCCTAACCTACAACCCTAATGCTCGACCTCCACACCTCCCCATCTAGGGCCACGTCCTCGGAAATGTGAAGTTGCGCCATGTCCTGCCTGATCACCTTGCCCCAATACTTCTTAGGTCGCCCGCTACCTCTCTTCGTACTTGTCAAAGCCAACCGTTCACACCTCCTAACCGGGGCATCTAGGTTCCTCCTCCGCATATGCTCGAACCATCTAAGTCTCGCTTCCTGCATCTTGTCGTCCATGGGAGCCACGCCCACCTTCTCCCGAATAACTTCATTCCTAACCTTATCCAGCCTAGTGTGCCTGCACATCCATCTCAACATCCTCATTTCGGCTACTTTCATCTTCTGGATATGAGAATTCTTGACTAGCCAACACTCAGCCCCATACAGCATGGCTGGTCTAACCATCACTTTATAGAACTTACCTTTAAGTTTCAGTGGCACCTTCTTGTCACACAGGACTCCAGAAGCTAACCTCCATTTAATCCACCCCACCCCGATACGGTGCGTGACATCCCCGTCGATATCCCATTCTCCCTGGATAATAGACCCTAGGTACTTGAAACTCTCTCTCTTAGGGATGACTTGTGAGTCAAGCTTCACCTCCCCGTATGCTTCTCCCGACACATCGGTGAACTTGCTCTCCAAATACTCTGTCTTGCGGATTGTTTTGTCGCAAAAGCAAAAATCCCTGTGTATAAAAAATCAGAACGCATTCTTTTGGTATTTTGAGCATAACTTGAGTTCTAGAGATCCGATTGAGGTGATTTTCGTGGCGTTTTTCTCGTCTTTTCATGGGGGTCAGTATCTAACTGTAATTTTTGTATGCTAATATGATTACAGAAGTTCATTTTTGAATTAATCCATGTTTTGATTGGAGAATTTGTCACGCCCTAACCTCGGGGAGCGCGACTGGCGCACGACCGAGTGAACCCGGTCGAGCGAGCCTATCCAGTCTTTCCTACCCGACTCATTCATGATCCGAAAAGGGAACGTATCACCATTTGTTAATAGGGGAGAGATCAGTTATATAAATATGAAAACGTTGCTAGTCCATTTCTACTTAAACAACATATGCCATAATTAAGTTTCTAAAAGTACATACAGTTGACAATCTAGTGGAAGAGTTTCAAAATACAATGTGATCCAATAGCAATCCCGACACCCATACATGACCCACATAAATGTCTACGGAGCCTCTAAGGATACAAAAGATAAACATGACAATGCCGGCAACAAGGCCCCGGCTATACCTCAAAATATGAAAATTTACACAAAAGAAGGACTACATGACCCCTAGGAGTAATGGGGGCTCACCAAGACTGTTGTAAGGAGAGAAAGAGAGCACCACTATCTGCAATCGGCGCTATCTGCGATGGAACCACCTACATCCATTCAAAGATGTAGCGCCCCCGACAAAAGGGGCGTTTGTACTGTCGAATAGTACTAGTATGTAAGCACACAAATCTTATTAGAATAAACAGTGAAACAAATAGAAGGCAGTTACAAAGATCAACAAGTACTTCACAAAATTACAAGGAATCACCAAATCAGGATCACATAGTTCCGTTTCATTCTTTCCATCTCTTTTAGGTTAATAATCATTAGTGCCAAGTGCCACAACTCATAATGCCACTGTGTTTTTACACGGAGTCCGGTCTCGGCCCGACCGGCTAAGCCATCCCAGGTGAGACATATCCAAATTCACAATGATAAAAGAAATCCAACATAAGTACCACCATGTGTACAACATGGCATCCAATCTCGGCCCGATCGGCTAAGACATCTCACTTGGGACACAACCTCTTTCAATTATTCATTTCATTTACGTTTCTTTCCATCTTCCATTACTTGACACAAACAACCCCATTTATTAAGTAGTTCCTGGCACATGGGCACAGTTTATAATTTAAGTCTTCCCCTTTATTATTCGTACAAGGCCACGTCATCATCCATGTTACTAAGTGCTATCATATAAGACATGCGCACATAGGGAAAGAAAAGAAAGGCTTGAAGAACATAATCACATTTTCAAGTAGCATGATTTCAAACACTTAGAACAATTATGGAACATAAATCTTCTTAGAACAATTATGGAACATAAATCTTCCAACCCAATACATTAAGGCAAACCATTTAGTATGATCAACTCGCAACTCACGTCAATTATTCGGACACCAAGAGTTCAATTCTAAGAAGAAGAGGGTTAGCCATACATACGTTACTTGAGTCTTTCCCTAATTCCTACGACAAGTTCCGGAACCTTTAGCACCTTCAATCTATTTAACAATGTAGCACAATTGAACTCATTATTAGGAAATTGATCATAGCCCTAGCTCACTTGAGCATTATATCAAACATTATGTGTTTGTTGGGGTCCATGGCCCCTTTTTAGTGGAAGATTTCCCAAACCCATTCCCTATTCTTTCCTATCTTTGTTTTAGCATTCCCCCACATACCTTAGGATCACATGCATGCAAGGTAACCACCATAATCCCCATGAATTACCTCACTAAAGGTCCATTTTAGCTACAATAGGGAATTGAGAGCTTGGGTGATAGAAGCTTACCTCTTGGAAGGGAGACCTAGGTGCCTTGTTTATTATTCTTCAAGATCTTTAGGCTAGGATTTGATGAACAATGGACGGAGACCCCTTCCCCTCTCTTTGATCCTCCTCTCTTATTCTAACTATTAGAGAAAATATGCTGAAAATGGCCTAAGGGGGGTGTTTTAACGGAATAGGGGTCGGGTTTTAAATCAAGAAAATGGGTGCCCCGACACAGGTTTGCGGTCGCATATGCGACCGCATAATGGTTATGCGGTCCGCAAAGTGACCGCAGAAGGAGCCTCAAGAATTTAAGTTTTGTCACCGAGTATGCGACCGGTATGCTGTCTGCATATTTGTTCCGCGGTCGCATAATGAACCGCAGAACTTCCCTTCGCAAAAATTCAAGGCAGGTATGCGATCAATATGCGACCCGCATAGCGATTATGCGATCGCACAATTGGGCCGCATAACTGGCCTCAAAATTAACCAACTTTCTGCTTCACTCTGCGCCATTATGCGGTCCGCAGAGCTATTATACGGCCGCATAATGGGCCGCAGAAATGCGTTCTTATGGGAAATATTTTCCTCTAAGTCTGTAGGGTACTGTTCAATCCAAAAAGTCCGAACCGCGGCACCACGAAATCCCGAGTTTTTGGTTAAGAATTTCATGGGTCCTTTCATCCTCCCCACTTAAGGTCATTCGTCCTCGAATGAGGGTCAAGGTTCACTTAGGTTCAGTTACACCATAAGCCATCATCCCCAAATTTGCCTAACTTTCATATGTTTTTGAAAATTTTGTCAAAGTTTCCCTTGTAATTAGGCCTATCCACCTGCCAGAGATCCCCCGAAACACATCTTAACAACATGTGAAAGATTAAATAACATGACAGAATGCCAAACAACACCAATCGAAGCCTCATAAGGACATGTAACTAGAAAGGAATGTCTTTATATAAGTCGAACAAGTAATACAAAATTTTAGGGGAAACAACTTCATAAAACTATTACATGGCTATTCAAACAAATGAGGGTACTTCTTTCTCATTTCATTCTCGGCTTCCCAAGTAGCTTCTTCGACTTGCTGGTTTCGCCATCATACCTTTACGGATGCAATTTCTTTGTTTCTCAACTTTCGGACCTATCTATCAAGAATAGAAACCGGGATCTCTTCATAGGACAATTCTTCACCAACCTCAATGGTCTCAACCGGCACAATAGCGGACGGGTCTCCAACTACCTTCTTCAACATAGAAACATGAAATACCCGGTGCACTAATGACATTTCAGGTGGTAGCTCAAGCTTATACGCTACCTGACCTATCCTTTGAATGATTCTATATGGCTCGAGATACCTCGGACTCAATTTCCCCTTCTTTCCGAACCACATGATCCCTTCATGGGGGATACCTTCAAGAACACCCAATCGTCTTCCTTGAATTCAAAGTCTCTGCGACGAACATCCGAATAGGATTTCTGACAACTCTGTGCGGTTTTCAACCGCTCTTTTATAATTTTAACCTTCTCCATAGCTTGATGCACAAGCTCTGGTCCTATTAGCTCGGCTTCTCCAACCTCGAACCACCCAATCGGTGACCTACATCTCCTACCATACAAGGCCTCAAGCGGTGCAATCTGAATACTAGCATGGAAGCTGTTGTTATAAGCAAGTTCTATAAGTGGAAAATGATCATCCCAGCTACCCTTGAAGTCAAGCACACAAGCACGCAACATGTCCTCAAGCGTCTGAATAGTCCGCTCTGCTTGCCCATCAGTTTGCGGATGGAAAGCTGTGCTGAGATTTACCTGTGTACCCAAACCTTGCTAAAATTTCTTCCAGAAATTAGTGGTGAACTGGGCCCCTCAATTGGAAATGATGGAAACGGGAGTGCCGTGAAGCCTGACTATTTCCTTGATATACAATTGAGCATACTGTTCCGCAGTGTCGGTGGATTTAACTGGTAAGAAGTGTGCCGATTTCGTGAGACGATCCATGATCACCCAAATTGAGTCGAACTTAGGTGGAATGCGCGGTAATGCCACCAAGAAATCCATGTTGATCATTTCCCATTTCCACATTGCAATTTCTATACTCTGAGCTAACCCACCGGGCCTTTGATGCTCGGCCTTCAGTTATTGACAGTTTGAACATTTTGCCACAAAGTCCGCTACGCCCCTCTTCATGTCATTCCACCAGTAGACTTCCTTGAGGTCATGATACATTTTCGTGGAACCTGGGTGCACAGAATATCTAGAAGTGTGAGCTTCTGCCATGATTCTTTCCCAAAGACCATCTATGTTTGTAACACATAGTCGCCCTTGGTACCGTAACGTACTGTCATCCATGCCAAGAGAAAAAGCCGTAGTCTTATGTTTATGAATCCCTTCCTTCAGCTATACCAACACTGGGTCGTGGTATTGCTTTTCTTTGACCTCAACCACAAGCGATGATTCCGCCCTGTTCCGCACAATTACTCCCCCTTCACTAGAGTCCGCAAGACGAACTCCTAAACTGGCCAACTGGTAAACCTCCAGGGCCAAGGGCCTTTGACCTGCTTCCAAGTGAGCCAACTACCCATAGATTTCCGACTAAGAGCGTCCGCCACCACATTAGCTTTCCCCGGATGATACAGAATGTCGATGTCACAATCTTTGAGCAACTCAAGCCACCTTCTTTGCCTCAAGTTCAAGTCCTTCTGTTTGAATATGTATTGAAGACTCTTGTGGTCGGTGAATACATCTACATTAACTCCATACAAATAATGACGCCATATTTTTAATGCAAACACCATCGCCGCAAGTTCTAAGTCGTGAGTTGGGTAGTTCTTCTTATGATCCTTAAGTTGCCTTGAAGCATAGGCTATAACCTTACCATGTTGCATTAATACACACCCAAGACCGATCCTTGAAGCATCACAATACACCACAAACCCCTCTGTACCATCTGGTAGGGTCAACACCGGCGTCGAAGTCAATCTTGACTTCAATTCCTGGAAACTCCTTTCACAAGCATCGGACCACTGGAACTTGAGGCAAGAGTGGATAACCCCTCCATGAACCTCCTGTAGTACCCAGCCAAACCCAAGAAACTGCGAATCTCTATTGGAGTGGTAGGTCTAGGCCAATCCTTTACCGCTACGATCTTTTGAGGGTCAACCTTAATTCCTTCTCCGGAGACGACATGCCCCAAAAATGTAACAGATTCAAGCCAAAATTCACATTTTGAGGACATTGCATACAATTGGTGTTGATGAAGAGTCTGCAGAACTGCCCTGAGGTGGTCGACGTGATCCTCTTGACTTCGTGAATATACAAGGATGTCGTCAATGAATACTATCACAAAGGAGTCAAGAAACGGCTTGAAGATTTGATTCATAAGATTCATGAAAGTTGTCGGGGCATTGGTTAGCCCGAAAGACATTACCATAAATTCAAAGTGCCCATACCGGGTTCTAAAAGCTATTTTTGGAATATCTCGCTCCCTTATCTTCAATTGATGATACCCGTACCGTAAATCAATTTTGGAGAAGAACTTAGCACCTTGCAATTGATCAGACAAATCATCTATTCTTGGCAATGGGTATTTATTTTTTATCGTGACTTTATTGAGTTGCCGGTAATCAATACACATCTGCAGCGATCCATCCTTCTTTCTAACAAAGAGAACCGGTGCACCCCAAGGCGACACACTCGGTCGGATGAAACCTTTCTCTAGCAAATCCTTCAGTTGTTCCTTCAGCTCTTTTAATTCCACCAGCGCCATTCTATAAGGTGGAATGGATATAGGCTGGGTGCCTGGTATCATATCAATCCCAAAATCGATCTCCCTGTCTGGAGGAATCCCAGGGAGCTCATCCGAAAACACATCGGGGAATTCATTCACAATTGGCACAGATTCAAGGGTAGGCACCTCAGTAGTGGTGTCCGCAACTCGGACCAAATGATAAATACACCCCTTCCTGATCATCTTCGTGGCCATAAGGTAAGAAATAAACCTACCTTTTGGCATAACATTATTCCCCTCCCACTCAACAGCTGGCTCATTAGGAACTCAAGCCTCATGGTCCTAGTTCGGCAATCGAGTTTGGAAAAGCATGAATAAAGCCAATCAAATCCCATTATTACATCAAAATCAACTCGGCACCACGAAATCCCGAGTTTTTGGTTAAGAATTTCACGGGTCCTTACAAAATTGAGGATTTTTATCAAAACTTTTCTATAGAGAATAATTGAGTTTTAACCATCAATTCGGAGTCGGAATTGGATGAAATTAGTATGGTTAGACTCATAATGAATGGGGTATTGAAATTTATAAATTTTATCGGGTTCCGAGGTGCGAGCCCGGAGTTGACTTTTTTAGTTTTTATTAAAGATTGAAGCTTTATTATCCATAATTATTTCCTATAGTTTTTATTTATATATTAAGTTATTTTCGCTAGATTTGAGCTGTCTGGAGGTTGTTTCACGCGAGAAGGTCATTTTAGATTATCGGTCTAGCTTCTTTAAGGTAAGCATCTTGCCTAACCTTGTGTGGGGGGACTACCCCTTAGGATTTGAGTCGTTTGTGCTATTTGTGTCACATGAAAGCAGTATACGGAAGGTGACGAGTACGTACTCAGGCTTATATGTGTAAATTGACCGGTCTACACTCTTAGGCATCTTTTATGTACTTATTTGGAATTGTTAGCACATGTTATATCTTTTATTTGTCATGTCTACTATCACATGCTTTATTTGAAGTTGTCGCTACATGCTACATTCTTTACTTGTCGAGTTTGCTCTTATATGCTTTATTTGGAATTTGTGTAGAACGGTTGATTAATTGGTTGTCCTATGTGTTTTCTTAATTGGTTTCTATAATACTTCATGGTGTTCTCATTGTTTTTACTGTTCATGTCACATGTTGATTGTGTAGCCATGTACCAATTTCTGTTATCCATTATTTGCTTCATACTTCTATATTGTACATCTTATTTTGTCTAGTGAGTGTCTTGACTTGTACCTCATCACTACTCCACCGAGGTTAGTCTTGATACTTACAGGGTACCGACTGTTTGTACTCATACTACGCTTCTACACATTTTTGTGCAGATCCAGGTACTTCGGAGTTCATTAATTGTTAGATAGCGGATCATTTTTTGCTTGGGGCCTTCAAGGTATACATGCCATTGCGTTCTCTGGCCTCGGAGTCACCTTTGGAAGTTATTTTTGTATAGTTTAATTCTATTCTAAAATAGTTGTACTTAGTGATTTTCTTTAGTGAACTCAGTAGAGCTAGTGACTTGTACTACCAGTTTTGGGATTGTTGGCTTTGTAAAGAAATTTCTTTTTCATATTTAATAGTTATTGGTTGAATTTTGCCATTAATTCAGTAAGTGTTAGGCTTACCTAGTCTTGAAGGCTAGGTGCCATCACGATATCGTACGGAGGAAAATTGGGATCGTGACAAGTTGGTATTAGAGTTCATAGGTGCTACAAGTCATAAGTGAGTTTAGTAGAGTCTTGCGGGTCTGTACGAAAATATCTGTACTTATCTTTGAGAGGCTACAAAACTATTAGGAAAAATCTTCACATCTTTCTTTCATGTCGTGCAAATTTGTTGATTTCGAAGTTTGAGCCTTTGTCTCTATATTCTCTCATAGATGGTTAGGACAAACGCTACCAGATCAGCTGAGCAGACACTCGCACCCCCTGCTAGAGCCGCGAGAGGCCAAGGCCGAGGTAGAGGCCCAGGAGAGACACGTGCCGCAACTAGAGCACCTGTTAGAGCAGCAATTGAGGAGCCGCCAGTAGCTCCTATTGGGGGACAGGCACCAGAGGCGTCTGTTGTTACCCCGGACTTTAGGAGACTTTAGCACAGTTCCTACGCTTATTTGGAACATTGGCTTACGTAGGATTGATCTCCGTTGCACCAGCTACTTCACAGATTGGGGGAGGAGCTCGGACACCCACCGCCAGTACTCCGGAGCAGCGGGCTCACATTGGTCAGGTTCTGGGTGTGGTGTCGGTGCAGCCTGTTATTCCGGTTCAGCCAGAGGCATCAGAGGAGGAGCAGCTTAGGCTTGCGAGGTTCAAAAAGTATCACCCTCATACTTTCAGTGGTTTGGATTCAGAGGATACATATGGTTTTCTAGAGGAGTGCCACCGTATTCTCCGCACCATGGTTATTGTGGAGGCCAGTGGGGTTGCTTTTACTATATTCCAGCTGTTAGGAGCAGCGTATGAGTGGTGGCGGGTTTCAGGGAGGGTAGCCTAGCCGATGCAGCTTCACTTTTATCGACTCAGTTTTCAGAGATGTTCTTGAGAGAGTTTGTTCCCCAAACCCTTCAGGATGCATGTCGCGTAGAGCTTGAGCTGCTGTGTTAGGCACCATGACAGTGTTAGAGTATGCCATCAGGTTTAGTGAGTTATCCCGTCATGCACCTACTTTGGTTTCTACAGTAAAAGAGCAAGTCTGTAGATACATTGAGGGGCTGAGTTATGATCTTAGATTCTGCATGGCTCGGGAGTTGTAGACTGATACTCCATTTTAGCGGGGTGGAGATTGCCAGGATTTTAGAGCGTATTCAGGGTGAGGAGAGGGAGGATAAGGAGACCAAGAGGTCTCGAGGTTCTGAAGGGTTCAGAGGATTATACTTTTTAGCTATGACCCATTATAGCAGAGGCTCGGGCAGTTAGCCAAACCAGCCCGGACTTCAGACTACTCGTGGTGTCCTAGTTTGTTAGGGTACTCATGTGGGGTAGTCACTTTTAGTGCACCACCAGCACGAGGTTCCTACAACAGTTATTCTGGTTATCCAACATAGACTCGGTACGAGCCGCCACGCCCGTAGTGGGGTTGTTATGAGTGTGGTGATACCAGGCACATCATGAGAGATTGTCCTAAACTCGGGAGGGGCAGATTTCATCAGAGCACTCAGGCTATAGGCTCTATTCTAGTTGCTACTCCACCTGCATAGCCAGTTAGGGGTGGAGGACATGCGGGTAGAGGGCGCCCTAGAGGGGGAGGCCCGGCGCGGCGCAGCCCGGCCCGTTGATATGCTTTCTGTGGTATGGCTGAGGCTGCTGCACCAGATGGTGTCGTTACACGTATGGTTTCAATTTGTTATAGCGGAGCATCGTTCTTATTTTGATTCGGCTCTGCTTGCCGGGGTGAGTCCTCCTATCTTGCTTCACATATGGGTAAGTTTCATAATTTGTACTCTGTTTATGTGTTTACTCCTGTTGGGAGATTCCATAGTGGTAGCCCGTGTCTATCATTTTTTTTTGTTCACTATTGGGAGCTATGAGACTAGAAGTGACTTTCTGTTACTCATTACGGTAGGTTTTTGTATGATTTCTGGATGGTTTGTTACAATTTGGGATTTAGATGCTCTACCGGTAAGGGGAGTTCGTTACGTGTTGTGATTTTGTTTTATGGAATCGAGTTAGTGGAAGTTTTCGGTTGGTGTAAGGTGTATTCTACTTGTGATCCAGAGTTGAGGGTGAGATCCTTGCGCTTTCATGCAGTTTGTTATGTTTCGACCGGGCTGCGTGCCGCGGTGGAGTTATATTAGGATGAGATCCTTGTGATTAGTTCATATGTTTTGATTATCCCTTGTGGAGTTGATTCGTAGTATGGTACTGATAGAGAGTTGTGCATGTTGGGCTTGTTCGATAGTTCTCACATGTGTTACTCTTTGCATATTGAGTCATATTCACATTGTGCTTATTTGGGTTTTAGCTTACGAGGTGTGTGCCCAGGTGGTGTTATATGTGACTTGTTGATTTGAGTGAATGGTCATGGTATCTTCATGTTTCTTGCATCGTTGTCAGCGTTGTGAAGGTGTGGGACAAGGTTTTAGTTGTTATGAGGTTAATTACCGGTGCTAGATTTGATTATGGGTAGCTATGATGGTCAGAGATGATGTTATGGGCATATGTGTGATGTGTTACTTCGTGTGGCTATACCTTGTGGGTGTAGGCATGAGTCGTTGCAGCCGGTTGAGACTGATACCGTGTGATGATGTGGGAACCAGATCTTTGTGAAATGATCGGATAATGGAAACTTTTTTGGTTCTAAGGCTTATTAGTGTGGGTTGGAGGAGAAATTTTCAGTTGAGAGGGTGTTGCTGGGCCTATGTGGATCAAGGTGACATGGGATCACCCGTGAGTATATGTATGGTGAGATCATTCAGTGAATTGATGGCTTCAGAATGGTTCTTGGCATGTTCGAGAACGAACGTTTGTTTAAGAGGGGGAGAATGTAACGGCTCGATCGGTCATTTTGAGAATTAGCATATTGTTAGGTGGCTTAAGGTCTCGAGAAGCTTCGTGTTATGTATTATTACTTGCATGTGTGGTAGAGTTTGGTATTTTGGATGATTCGGGATTGATTTGGAAGAACAATTCTTGTGAAGACGACTCCAAAATTGTGTTTTGATGATTTCAATAGCTTCGTATGGTGATTTTGGACTTCGGCGTATGTCCGGATTTGGATTCGGAGGTCCGTAGGTTGATTTGATGAATATTGGCAAACATGGGAAGTTGAAGGTTTGGAAGGCTGAGAGGCTTGACCGAGAGTTGACTTTGTTGCTATCGAGTCCGAATTTCGATTCTGGGAGTTACTATAGCTTCGCTGTGTCATTTAGAACTTGCATGCAAAATTTGACATCATTCCGGGTTGATTTGATATGATTCGGCGCGAGTTGTAGAAGTTGAAAGTTCATAAGTTCATTAAGTTCGATTTGAGATGCGATTTTTAGTTTTGATGTTGTTTGATGTGATTTGAGGCCTAGAGCAAGTCCGCGTTATGTTTTTCTTATTGGTATCTTCGGACGGGGTCCCTAGGGGCTCGGGCGAGTTTCAGATAGGTTTGGGTTGTGTTGCGCTCGTTATTGATGTTTTGACATGATTCCTCAAGCATAAATGGTACCATATTAAGCAAATGGTCTCCAATTTCTGTTTTGATTAAAGCATAAGATCATTATTGTAATTATGGAGCCATAGCAAAAAGAATCATCGAATTTCGACATCGTATGAGGGAGTTATGCTCATTTTAGTGTCAGAGAAGAGAGCTGGTGCTGGTGCTTCGCAGATGCAAAAAATGGCCCACAAAAGCAGAAATGACAGTTGAAAATGCACCGGTGCGGATTGTTTTGTCGCAAAAGTGAAAATCCCTGTGTATAAAAAATCAGATCGCATTCTTTTGGTATTTTAATTTGAATATATCTTGAGTTCTAGAGATCGATTGAGGTGATTTTTGCGACGCTCTTCTCGTCTTTTCATGGGGGTCAATATCTAACTATAAATTTTTGTATTTAATATGATTATAGAAGTTTATTTTTTAATTAATCCATGTTTTGATTGGGGAATTGGGGGATTTTATCAAAAACTTTTCTAAAGAGAATAATTGAGTTTTGAACATCGATTCGTAATCGAAATTGGATGAAATTAGTATGTTTGACTCGTAATAGAATGAGTTATAAGAATTTGTAAATTTTATCGGGTTCCGAGGTGCGGGCCCAGGATTGACTTTTTGAGTTGACTTTTTTAGTTTTCATTAAAGATTGAAGCTTTATTATCCGAAATTATTTTCTATAGTTTTTATTTATAATATTAAGTTATTTTGGATAGATTTGAGCCGCCCGGAGGTTGTTTCACACGAGAAGGTCATTTTAGAGTATCAGTCTAGCTTCTTTGAGGTAAGTATCTTGCCTAGCCTTGTGTGGGGAACTACCCCTTAGGATTTGAGTCGTTTGTGCTATTTGTGTCATGTGAAAGCTGTGTATGCGAGGTGACGAGTACGTACTCGGGCTTATATGTGTAAATTGACCGGTCTTGACTCTTAGGCATCTTTTATGTACTTATTTGGAATTGTTAGCACATGTTATATCTTTTACTCGTCATGTCTACTATTACATGCTTTATTTGAAGTTGTCGTTACATGTCACATTCATTACGTGTTGATTTTGCTCTTATATGCTTTATTTGGAGTTGTTATCACTTTTATCATTATGTGATTTCTTTTATTATGGAGCTACTCTTAGTTGAAATTGTCATCACATGATATCCTTTTTTGCCGAGTTGTTCTCATGCATTTAGACGTAGTACTAGTTCGTTCCATCTCCTTCATTGTTAGCCTAATTCATACGCTAGAGTCTCAAGTTTGCCATTTCATGGAAGTACTTTCACTATCGAGGTTATCCTTAAACAATTAATTAGAATTGAAGTTATCGAGAGTCATTAATCTATTCTAATTGAAGTTGTGTTTAAAGGGGGTGTTGTTCTTTGTTGAGTTAATTTTCCATTTATTTTGTTGTTATTGAGATTCTATATACGTTGTGTTGAGCCGTGGGCTATTTTTTGTGAAAATATTGATATCGTTGAATCTTTGGAAAGGTTATGGCCGACGGGCACTTGTGATACGAGTTGATATGTTGTGTTGTTATAATGATAGAACATGTGAAATTTTTGTGTGGTTTGGTTGTTGTTATGCAAAGTATAAGGGTGGCATTTCATTGTTGATATGTGGAGTATAATGGTGGCATTACCGTTGTTGTGGGGCATAAGGTTGGCATTTCGCTGTTGTTGAATGTACAAAGTGATATGGGTTGCTATTGTGTTATTGTACGGACGGAGCGATAAGGTTGGGTATTATACGGAGTGATACGGGTGGCTATAAGAGAGATAAGGGTGGCTACTGATAATATCAGGGCGTAGTGATACAGGTGGCTAACAGAGAGATAAGGGTGGCAATGTTAGGGATGATATGTGATGGTTTGAAGACATTGTGTTGGTGATTTTCGTGTGATGGTGTGCCTTTCCTTGTGTTTGTCATACACCTAGCGTGACTTGCTTTGTTGTTTCGATGAGCTATTCGATGTCTTTGATATTAATTGTTGACTTGGGCTGCAATAGTACATTCGCACAAGCATACACCGTATCATGCCACTTATACTAGTTCAGGAGTATGAAACTTGACATTTATCGATCATGCCCATGTGTTCTTGTATTATTCGTTTCCATTTCGATTGTGAGCCTGTGATCATGCCGGGTGGATTATGGTTGGAGCCTGTGATTATGCCGGGCAGATTCAGATATTGGCACGTGAGTTGTCCGTGCGGTTGTGATTTAAAGTGTGTGCACAAGGTGTCGTGAGCATATGATGATGGGTTGAGACCCGTGACTTGTGACTATGATGTGAAATATCATAGAGTGATTTCGTTGTGGAATTTGTGTAGAACGGTTGATTAATTGGTTTTCCTATGTGTTTTCTTAATTGGTTTCAATAATACTTCACGGTGTTCTTATTGTTTTTACTATTCATGTCACATGTTGATTGTGTAGCTATTTACTAATTTATACTGTCCATTATTTCCTTCATACTTCTATATTGTACAGGTTATTTTGTCTAGTGAGTGTCATGACTTGTACCTCGTCAATACTCCACCGAGGTTAGTCTTGATACTTACTGGGTACTGGGTGTACTCATTCTACACTTTTGCATATTTTTGTGCAGATTCAGGTACTTCATAGTCTGTTGATTGTTAGATAGCAGATCAAATATTGCTGTGGAGGCTTCAAGGTATACCTGTCATTGCGTTTGCCGGCCTCGGAGTCACTTTTGAAAGTTATTTTTGTATAGTTTAATTCTATTCTGAAACATTTGTACTTAGAGATTTTCTTTAGTGAACTCAGTAGAGCTAGTGACTTGTAATATCGGTTTTGGGATTGTTGGCTTTGTATAGAAATTTCTGTTTCATATTTAATAGTTGGTGGTTGAATTTTGCCATCAATTCAGTAAGTGTTAGGCTTACCTAGTCTTGAAGACTAGGTTCCATCGCGATATCCTACAGAGGAAAATTGAGATCGTGACACGTTTTGAGTAAACAACCACAGAACAAGGATTTGATAGTTTCAATAGGTATGATGTTTTTGGACTTGCGTGTGTGCCCGAAATCGACTTCGGAGGTATGTAGGTTGATTTGTGTTGTTTCGCCGGAAGTTGGAAATTTGAAAGCTTAGAATTTTGATAAGTTTGACCGTAGGTTGACTTCATAGCTATCGTGTTTGGATTTCTATTTCAGAACTTGGAATACGTCCGTTTGTCATTTGAAACTTGTCCGCAAAGTTTGGCATCATTCCGAGTTGATTTGATAGGAACCGAACATGCGGTAGTGTTTTTTGAAGTTCTTGAGTTTCATGTTGAATTCATGTGTTTTGAGGTCCGATTCGTGATTTCATATGTTATTTTGATAATTCAATCGCGCGAGCGAGCTCATATTATGCTTTTAGACTTGTATGGATGTTTGGTTTTTTGGAGCTTCGAGGGCTCGGGTGGGTTTCAGATGCATTTTGGAATGATTGGAAGGGTTGGAAATCTGCTGGTCTGGTGCCCAAGTCTCGCATTTGGGAGTTTTCGATCGCAATTGCAATGTTAGGCCAAGTCTGCTGGGTTCGCATTTGCGAACCCAGTGTTCGCATTTGCGATGGGCGTATGGGGGAGATGAATCGCATTTGCGATCCTTTTGGTCTCATTTGCGAAAGTCCAATGTTTGTAATTGTGAACAATATGTCGCATTTGCGACTGTAGCAGGGGTGTGAAGGACTTCACTTTTGCGATGGTTTATTTGCATTTGCGGGGCTCGCATTTGCGAACCCCAGGTTGCAATTGCGACACCTGCGACTCGATATAAGAGCTGAGAGACGGATTTTGGTCTCATTTTCATATTTAGGAACCCTAGACTCGGCAAGAGGCGATTTTGAAGAGGAATTTTCATATACAATCTTTGGGTAAGTCATCTTGTTCAATTTACAAATATTTTACATGATTAAACATGAGATCTAACATCAAAATTATGAGAATTAAAGTGAACTTTTGAGAAACTTTGTCTATGTTTTGAGAAATGAGAATTTGAGTTTTGAGAGTCGATTTGGACTCGAATTTTTAAACAAATCACATGTATGGACTCGTGAGTTTATGGGTATTATTTATTTGCAAAAATTTTCGGAATCCGGGCACGTGGGCTCGGCGGTGAATTTTTGGAATCTTACAATTTGTGTTGGGTAATTACTCTTATAGTTAAGTTATAGACTTTAGAGCATATATTGATTAATTTATACAATATTTGTCTAGTTTCGGATTGCGTGTCACCGATTTGAGGCTTTAGTGTGAATCATGGACCCGAAAGAGGACTTCAAAAAGAGGTAAGTCTCTTATATAACCTTGTAAGAGGGAATTATCCCCGTAGGTGCTATAAGTGATTGTTTGCTAATACTTGTGGGTGCTACGTGTGCACTATGTGACTTGAGTCTGCATGTAGCTAAAATCATGCTTATGTCCGGATAGTTTTAGGACTCTACCATGTATTTTTTGTATTATTTGTGCCTAACTTGTTAGTTTAATTCCTTAAATTATATTCAAAGATTGGATAAAGGATTTGTAAAGACTGAGTTTCACTACTTTGAGCTTTGGCGGGTTACTTGACTGTTGGTGGAAATTATATTTTCCTTGAGTATTATTCTTATGTAGTAGCTGTTAATCGGAGTTCATAGAGTAGTCTCTCTTCCTGTGTATCGAGTCGAACGCCTCGGCAGTATAATAAATGCATCTACAGTTCACGCCGGTCGACCCTTGGTAGTGTACACATTATTCTGGATGGGGTCGTACGACCTCGGCATAAATCGTGCGTGATATTGCTCAGAGTCAGATAATACGTGATATTTCTTCCATCACTTGAGAATTTATAATTACTTGATAGCTCTTAATTGTTGAAAGCAGTATATGATAGTTGGAGATTTTAATCGGTATTTAGTTAAAGAACCACTTATTTATTGTTCATAAATTTGTTATTACTGATATATTCCATGCCTATTTATAATTTCTGCACTTTATCTATTGACCCTTAGTAAGTGACGACGTCGACCCTTTGTCACTACTTCTTTGAGGTTAGACTAGATACATACGGGGTACATGTTGTTTATGTACTCACACTACACTTCTGCACTAATCGTGCAGGATCTGAGGCAGGTGCATTTGGCGGCCATACAGGTGCGTACCCCCGCTATCCGAAGACTTAGTGTGAGCTGCTCTCTATGCCTGTTCTGCAACGCCCGGAGTCTCTTCTTGTTGTATTTTTTTTCTGTCTATCTTACTCTAGACAGTAGTATAAGATGTTTTGTATATTCTACAGTTTGCTCATGCACTTGTGACAACGGGTTTTGGAAATATTCTAGTAGATATTATATGGTTTTGGGTATTAAATTCACTATTTTACTCTTTCATTATCTTATGCCTTATATTACTACAATTACCTACTAGACGTTTTCTTATATTAAATAAAATCAATTACTTTAAAAATATTAAAATGAACAATTACTTGGATAGTTCACCGTTGGCTTGCCTAACGGCGGCGTTGGGCGCCATCACGGCCTATAATGGGAATTGGGTCGTGATAGCTTGGTATCAGAGCACTAGGTTCACATAGGTCTCACAAGTCATGAGCGGACCTAATAGAGTCTTGAAAATCGGTGCGGATACATCCATACTTATCTTCAAGAGGATATAGGGTCTTAGGAGACTTCTATTTCTTCATCTCCTATCATGCAGTTAATGTTGTACTAAGTATCTTCCTCTTATTCTCTCAAATATGGTGAGAATGCGTGCGACAGATATACCTGGCGGTGGATGAGCTGCTCCCCCTGTTGCTAGAGGTCGACGCAGAGGCCGAGGGAGGGCTCCAGCTCCTGCCAGAGGATGAGGGCGTCCTAGAGTTTCTCCTGTTGTGCTACCAGTGGATCCAATAGAGGATCTTGTTATTGAGGAGCAGGGCCAGGTACCTGCAGCTGAGCCGGCCCTAGTGGTTTTCATGCCCGCACCGGGATTTTAGGAGGTCATGGGCCGTATGCTGCATTTCATAGACTCTATGACGCAAGCTGGTTTATTTCCAGCGGACCCAGCCACATCTTAGGCGGGAAGGGAGCACAGACCCCTACCGCTCAGGCCCTAGGGCAGGCTGCGGCCATATATCAGACCCCGGATGCACTACCTACGGGCGGGACTCAGCCAGTGAAAGCGCCGATACCAGAGCCCAGACTAGCCGCGACTAGCGAGCCGCAAAAGTTATTGGACAGATGGACTAGGCTACATCCTTCTACTTTTGGCGGTGAGCGACATGAGGACCCCCAAGACTTTATTGATGGTTGTAGGGACAGACTGCACAACATGAGAGTATTTGAGTCCCATGGGGTGGACTTTACCATATTTCAGCTGCAGGGCAGGGCCCGTAGGTGGTGGTAGTCCTATCTTCTCGGCAGATTAGCAGGTTCTCCTCCCTTGACTTGGGACCAGTTCACACGTCTCTATCTAGAGAGATATATCACCACTCTTTCAGAGGGAAGAGTTACGGAGTCAGTTCGAACGGCTCCAGCAGGGTCAGATGTTTGTGACCGATTATGAGGCGAGATTCTCTAAGTTGTCTTGCCATGAACTTATGACACTTCCCACCGATGCAAAGAGAGTGCAGAGATTTATTGCGGGCTTGCATTATGGTATTCGGTTTACTATGGCCCGTGAGATTGAGATGAATACTCCTTACGAGTAGGTGGTGGAGATAGATTGGAGGATCGAGGGTATTCGTCAGCAAAGCCGAGAGCAGGCACCGAGGGAAAAATGACCTCGATATTTTGGAGGGTTCAGTGGTGCTCCATCTGGGTGCAGAGGTCAGCTCGTGAGGGGCTAGTCTAGTAGGCCCACGTATTCAGCATCGCCGCCTTCTCGGGGTACTCCAGTGGGGCCCTATTTCAGCGCTATTACAGAGAGCTCCTACCATCTACCAACTATTCATGGTTCTTCCAGTGGGTGTTCAGGTCCCCAGGGTCAGACCCAAGGTCAGTCATCTTCCGCACCGAGAGGCTTCTATGAGTGCGGGGAGCTTGGTCATGTGAGGAGATTCTGCCCCAGGCTTCGGGGCAAGGCAGTACAGCAGGGCCATCAGCCCATGATCATTGCACCAACTACCAGACCAGCCGTCCGGCCAACCAGAGGCGGAGGGAATGTGGGTAGGGGTCGCCCTAGAGGTGGAGGACAGTTAGGTGGCACTCCAGCTAGGTTATATGCCTTTCCAGCCAGACCAGATGCAGTAGCCTCAGACGCCGTGATCACTGGTATTATTTTATCGATGTTAGGGATGCTTTTGAACTATTTGATCCAGGGTCTACTTATCCATAAGTTTTATCCCTATTTGCTCATTTTTAGGTGTTTCTCGTGAGTCCTTGGGTGATCCTGTATCTGTGTCCACTCCAATACTAGATTCTGTTGTTGTGGATCGGATTTACCGGTCCTGTATTGTGAATTTTTGTGGCTATGAGACTAGAGCGGATCTTCTGTTTCTCGACATGACCGACTTTGAGGTCATCCTGGGCATGGAATGATTTTCTCCGTACCACGCCGTTCTTGATTGCCATGCCAAGACTGTTACCTTGGAGATGGCAAAGTTGCCTAGATTGGAGTGGAGGGGTTTGTTTATCAGTACATCCATTCGGGTTATTTCTTTCTTGAAGGCTCGACATATAGTCGAGAAGGGTTGTTTGGCTTATCTGGCTTATGTTTGGGATACCACTGCAGAGACTCCTATGATTGATTCAGTGCCCATGGTGCGAGAGTCCTCCGATGTGTTTCCTTATGATCTACCAGGCATGCCACCAAATCATGATATCAATTTCTGTATTGACATGGTGTTGGGTACCCAACCTATCTCTATTCCACCATAACGCATGGCTCCGAAGGAGTTGAAGGAGTTAAAAAGAACAGCGTGAGGAGTTTCTAGCAAAGGAGTTCGTCAGGCCGGGTGTGTCGCCTTGGGGTGCACCGGTGTTGTTTGTGAAAGGAAAGATGGGACTATGCGGATGTGCATTGATTACCGCCAGTTGAACAAAATTACCATTAAGAACAAGTACTTGTTGCCGCATATTGATGATTTATTTGACCAGTTGCAGGGTGCCAGAATGTTCTTTAAGATCGACTTGAGATCTGGGTATCATCAACTGAAGATTCGTGTTTCGAATGTTCCGAAGATGGCTTTCCGAACTAGATATGGCCACTATGAGTTTCAAGTGATCTTTCGGCTTGACCAATGCCCCGGCGACGTCTATGGATTTGGTGAATCGGGTGCTCAAGCCATATGTTGACTCATTTATTATTGATCTACTCGCATAGTATGGAGGAGAACGAACATCATTCGAGAGTTGTGCTTCAGACCTTGTGGGACCAGATGTTATATGCTAAGTTCTGCAAGTGCAAGTTCTAGTTAGATTCTGTGGCATTATTGGGGCACGTTGCATCAAGCGAGGATATTAAGGTGGATCCTAGGAAGATTGAGGCAGTCCAGAGTTGGCCTCGTCCTACCACATCGATCGAGATCAGGAGCTTCTTAGGGTTAGCAGGTTATTATCGTTGGTTCGCGGAGGGCTTCTCATCTATTGCGGCACCTTTGACTATATTCACCCAGAAGGGTGCTCCGTTCCGACGGTCTGATGACTACAAGGCGAGCTTTCAGAAGCTTAAGACCGCATTAACTACAACACTAGTGTTAGTGTTGCCCTCCAGTTCATGGATGTATACTGTGTTTTGTGACGCTTCACACTTATTGGACTGGGTTGTGTATTGATGCAGGAGGGGTGAGTTATTGCATATGCTTCACGTCAGCTGAATCCCCACGAGAAGAATTACCTCGCACATGATTTGGAGTTGGCCGCAATAGTTAATACCCTCAAGATCGGGAGGCATTATTTTTATGGGGTGTCCTGTGAGGTTTACACCGATCATCACAGCTCGTAGCATTTGTTCAAGTAGAGGGATCTCAATTTGAGGCAGCGCAGGTGGCTTGAGTTACTAAAGACTATGATATTACCATCCTTTATCATTCGGGTAAGGCGAATGTGGTCGAGGATGCCTTGAGCAGAAAGGCCGAGAGTATGGGTAGCTTGGCATTCATTTCAGCGGAGGAGAGGCCATTGGCTTTGGACATTCAGTTCTTTACTAATAGACTTGTGAGGTTGGATATTTCAGAGCCCAGCCGAGTTCTCACATGCGTTGTGACTCAGTCTTCATTATTTGAGCGGATCAAGGCTCGTCAATACGATGATCCGCACTTGCTGGTTCTTAAGGAGACGGTACTATAGGGTGGTGACAATGAGGTTACTATCGGTGAAGATCGTGTTCTACGACTCCAGGGTCGCCTATATGTTCCTAGTGTTGATGGATTTTGGGAGGACATTCTAGAGGAGGCACATAATTCTCGATATTCTATTCATCTAGGTACGACGAAGAAGGACATAGTTGATTATGTAGCGAGATGCCTAAATTGCGAGCAGGTTAGGTATGAGCACTAGAGGCCAGGTGGCGTACTTCAGTAGATGGTTATACCGGAGTGGAAATGGGAGTGCAGCACTATGGATTTCGTAGTCGGGTTGCCACGGACCTTGAGGAAATTTGATGTCGTTTGGGTCATTGTCGACAGGCTAACCAAGTCGGCACACTTTATTCCAGTGATGACTACATACTCGTCAGAGAGGTTGCCCAGATTTACATTCAGGAGATTGTCTGGTTGCATAGTGTGCCTGTTTCTATCATTTCAGATAGAGGCCCTCAGTTCACTTTGCATTTCTGGAGATCAGTACAGAACGAGTTGGGTACCGAGGTAGAGCTCAGCACAACTTTTCATCGGCAGACCGACGGGTAGTCGGAGCGAACAGATCAGATCCCGGAGGATATGCTTAGAGCATGTTTGATTGACTTCGGGGCTAGTGGGATTGATTCTTGCCTTTGGCCGAGTTTGCTTATAACAAATGTTATCAATCTATCATTGAGATTGCTCCATTTGAGTCTTTATATGGTCGGCGATGTCGTTCACCTATCGGATGGTTTGAGCCCGGCGAGGCTAGGTTATATGGCACTAACTTAGTGAAGGATGCCTTGGAGAAGGTAAAGTTGATTTAGGAGTAACTTCGCACAACACAGTCCAGACAGAAGATTTACGCAAATAAGAAGGCGCATGATTTGTCATTTATGGCGGGAGAGAAGGTTCTCTTGAAATTCTCGCCGATGAAGGAAATCATGAGGTTCGGGAAGAAGGCCAAGTTAAGCCCAAGGTTTATTGGCCCATTTGAGGTGTTGAGGCGAGTTGGGGCAGTTGCTTATGAGCTTGCTTTGCATCCCAGTCTATCAGGAGTTCATCCTGTCTTCCACGTGTCTATGCTCTAAAAATATCATGCCGACAGGTCGCATGTATTAAACTACAGCACAGTTCAGCTAGATGAGAGCTTGGGTAATAAGGAGGAGCTAGTTGCCATTGTTGACAGGAAGGTTCGCCGGTTGAGGTCTAAGAAGATTTCTGCGGTAAAGGTCCAGTGGAGGGGTCAACCAGTCGAGGAGGCGACTTGGGAGACTGAGGAGGACATGCAGAGCAGATATCCACACATATTCAGCACTCCAGGTATGATTCTAAACCAGTTCGAGGACGAATATTTGTTTAAGGGGTGGAAAATATAACTACTCGACTGATCATTTTGCTTTATAGATCCCTTTTCTCATAATTAAGACTTCCTATATGCACCTTTACTGTTTTATGACATGCGGGGATGGTTGACTTGGGTTTGGCGGGTTGAAATCAGAACACTTGGTTCCTTAATAGTGGCCTAAGATGGCCAAGTTTGACTTGAGTCAACGTTTTGAGTAAACGACCTCGGAACCAGGATTTGATGGTTCCAATAGATATATGATGATTTTAGACTCGGGCGTATGCCCGGAATCGAATTCGTAGGTCTATAGGTTGATTTGTGTTGTTTCGCCGAAAGTTGGCAATTTGAAAGCTTAGAATTTTGAGAAGTTTGACCGTAGGTTGAATTCATAGCTATCGTATTTGGATTTCTGTTTCAGGACTTGGAATAAGTCTGTTTTGTCATTTGGAACTTGTTTGCAAAGTTTGGCATCATTTCGAGATGATTTGATGGGTATCGGATGCGCGGTAGTGTTTTTAGAAGTTCTTGAGTTTCATGTTGAATTCATGTATTTTGACGTTCGATTCGTGATTTCGAATGTTATTTTGATGATTCGATTGTGCGAACGAGCTCATATTATGTTTTTAGACTTTTATTGATGTTTGGTTTGGAGCCTCGAGGGCTCGGGTGAGTTTCGGACGCGTTTGGAATGATTGGAAGAGTTGGAAATCTGCTGGTGTGATCTGGTGCCCAGGTCTGGCATTTGCGAGTTTTCGATCGCAATTGCGATGTTAGGCCAAGTCTGCTGGGTTAGCATTTGCGATGGGCGACTGGGGCGAGCTGGTTCGCATTTGCGATCCTTTTGGTCGCATTTACGAAAGTCCAATGCTTGCGATTGCGAACAATACGTCGCATTTGCAACTGTAGCAGGGGTGTGAATGACTTCGCTTTTCCGATGGTTACTACGTATTTGCGAACCCCAGGTCGCAATTGCGACTGGACATAAGAGTTGAGGGAGGAGATTTTGGTCTCATTTTCATATTTTGGAACTCTAGACTCGGTAGGATGCGATTTTGAAGAGGGATTTTCATCTACAATCTTTTGGTAAGTGTTCTTATTCAATTTCTAACTATTTTGCATGATTATTCATGAGATTTAACATCAAAATTATGAGAATCAAAGTGAACTTTTGAGAAAATTTGTCTATATTTTGAGAAATGAGAATCTGAGTTTTGAGAGTCGATTTGGACTCGGATTTTGAAACAAAACACATATATGGACTCGTGACGTTATGGGTAATAGTTATTTGTAAAAATTTTCAGAATCCAAGCACGTGGGCCCGGGGGTGAATTTTAGGAATCTTTCAATTTATTTTAGTTAATTACTCTAATAGTTAAATTATAGACTTTTGAGCATACATTGATTAATTTATATAATATTTGGCTAGTTTCAAATTGCGTGGCACCAATTTGAGGCTTTAGTGTGAATCGTGGACCTGGAAGAGGACTTGAAAACGAGATAAGTCTCTTGCCTAACCTTGTAAGAAGGAATTATCCCCGTATGTACTATAAGTGATTGTTTGCTAATAATTGTGGGTGCTACGTTCGCACGATGTGACGAGAGTCAGCATGTAGCTAAAATCATACTTATGTCCGGATAGTTTTAAGACTCTACCATGTATTTCTTGTATTATTTGTGCCTAACTTGTTAGTTTAATTCCTTAAATTATATTCAAAGATTGAATAAATGATTTGTAAAGACTAAGTTTCCCTACTTTGAGCTTTGGCGAGCTACTTGACTGTTGGTGGTTTTTATATTTTCCTTGAGTATTATTCTTGTGTAGTAGCCGTTAATCGGAGTTCGTAGAGTATTCTCTCTGCCTGTGTATCGGGTCGAACATCTCGACAGTATAATAGATGCATCTATGGTTCACGCCGGTCGACCCTTGGTAGTGTACACATTATTCTGGATCGGGTCGTACGACCTCGACATAAATCGTACGTGATATTGCTCAGAGTCAGATTATACGTGATATTTCTTCCATGACTTGAGAAGTTATAATTACTTGATGGCTCTTAATTGTTGAAAGCAATATATGATAGTTGGAGATTTTAATTGATATTTAGTTAAATAACCACTTATTTATTGTTCATAAGTTCGTTATTACTGATATATTCCATGCCTATTTATAATTGCTGCACTTTATCTATTGACCTTTTGTAAGTGTCATCGACCCTTCGTCACTACTTCTTCGAGGTTTGACTAGATACTTATTCGGATATGTTGTTTATGTACTCACGCTATACTTTTGCACTAATCATGCAGGATCTGAAGCAGGTGCATCTGGGGGCCATACAGGCGCGTACCCCCGTTATCCGGAGACTTAGTGGTGAGTTGCTCTCTATGCCCGTTCTGCAGTGCCCGGAGTCTCTTCTTGTTGTATTTTTTTTATGTCTGTCTTACTCCAAACGGTAGTATAAGAGGTTTTGTATATTCTAGTAGTTTGCTCATGCACTTGTGACACCAGATTTTGGAAATATTGTAGTAGATATTATATGATTTTGAGTATTAAATTCACTAATTTACTCTTTCATTATATTATGCCTTACATTACCAAAATCACCTAGTACTCTTATGCCCAAGTTGGGACCAAGTTTATTTCTTATAGTAAGTTCCTTTACCATTTGTATGATATAAAGAAAATATTAGTATTATCTCTCTCTTAATTCCTGTTGTTTTACTTTATTTCATGGAATAACAGATAAATTCTAATCCGATCCCAGGTATTCCAAACAAAGTCAATATCCTCGATTTGGTCTAATTCCTGTTCTCCAGTGCCGAAGCGAAACTCGAACTGTACTCTTAGGGTTCATAACTTCCTTCGTCTCCTCGATCAATCGCGGCGTTTTGAAATACTAAACTAAAGAGGAATCATCGATCATGAATTGTGAAGTTTGCCAGCTAAAAGAACTTGTAAGTTTCTGCTTTTGCTTTATGCATATATGAATTCTGAGTTTCTTTTTTGAGTTTGATCATAGTTTTATTTTTCGTATTTTTTTTTTGGGCTGAAGGATGTGGAGCATTTTGAGATACGAGAAGTCCTCCGATGTGAGTTCTGTTCATTAAATCGCGGCTGCTTTATTTGCGATGGCGTTACTACATGTGCGATTAGGGCATTAGGATGGATAAACATTGATAAACTTTTAGCTCATAGCTTATATTTGACTTGTTTGACTAAGTTTGGTATATGATGCTTGGTTGTTCTTGTTCCTGTTGAATATGTAATTTTTCTTTTTGATTTGAAAGTATTGGATGGTAGAAAGTTATAAACCTTCACCTATATACCTAAGTCTTGGTGGGCAGAGTTACCCAATACTTGCAGGTATTTGGTGAAATAGCCGGACACCACCTTCATTAAAAAAAAAAGTCATGAACCCTCTGATATCCATACATTTGATTCCCAAATACCACCAAGTCAAAACTGAAGTACTATAGAAAGTCTTGAGGACTAAAATGGATTAATCCATCAAAAGTAGATACCACAAGTTGACTTAGATAAGAACAATAAAAAAAGGTTAACTTCGATAAGATCTTTTATTGTACTACATATTACAGTCTAAATGTATTTGCATATGTTGATGAATAACTGAACAAACTGTTCAAGTTTTCACATTGTTCAAGCGTTCTAAGATGTTTTCTGAATATCTTATCGACTGCGGTTTTGACATTCACCTTTTGTGATTTTGTTTGTTTGCTATTTTGAGGTCAGTTCCTCCTATATTTCATCATTCAGTGGTTGCGATCTTAGAATTTCTAACAATTTCGACTATAGTATGGATACAGTGTGTATCTCTATCCCAAATAATAGAAAGCTGAATTGCAGGTATTTTTCATACTATTATGTTCCACAGAGCATTAGGCCTGCTGCGGCCGAAGGATGTTGATTCGGAACTCTTTGACATTATCTATGTAAGTGATAAATTCTTATAGTATTAGATTGGTGGGCTTTATCTCTTTTTCTTTTTAAATCAGTGCGGTTTCTTAAAAAAATGGAACAAGCTACTGTGACATGAGGATTCTTGATTGATTCAAAGACGAGACATGAGATGTGGATATGACATCATGAACTTTGAAAAGGACAGGGCGACATCTATGCTTGATGTTAGAAGCTAAGATATTTTAAAATTTTCAGATAAGGCAAATTAACAGTCAAACTAATTATTTGCTATAATGAGAGATGCTTATAGCGACACACTGAACTAGATGGAAATTTAAGTTTGTTTAGAATCAAAAGGGAGTTCCTTCAAATTATGATAGTTTAGAGGAGAGGTTGGTTTTAATACTGTAATGTACCATGTGTTTTTTGTTTTTCCTTTCCCTATTTTTTGGGGATCTCTTATGGTGGAAGCAATAAGTTCCTGATTTACTACTCTACGGTATAGTCTTGCTTTATTGGTCTTTCATGTTATGTTATGCAGACGCAGTGTGGTGATGCGGAGGTTGAAAAGAAAATTGAAGAGAAGATTACCCAATTCATTGATAGGGTTGAGAAGCATCCTAACAGGAAAAATCAGGTTAGTGGTTGCAGTTTGTTTTTGTAGGTGATGATCGTTGTTTTGGCCAATGACCATTCGCTTTCCCACTTTCTAGTTCTGTTCAAAGTTTACGTATTAAGATAGCCATTTCTTTTTCTTAAATATGCTCTTTAGTCATGAGAATTTCTCGTGATTTCTGGTGGTTTTTCGTTTCATACTGTTTGGTTCTTCTATTGTATGTTGTGATTCTCTCAGGATGTTGTTGCATGTAACCTTTTGACTATGTATAAGTATCTTGTGGAATTCTAATCACTAGTGAAATCAGTACTGGTCTAAATATCTAATGGAACCTTTTGTTGTAACATCAACATACATATTTCTGTAACTGGATGGAGAAAATATGCAGATTTGCCTATCCTTTTATGAAGTCAAAAACAAACAAGCCTCATGGTTCGCCAACAAAGTTGAGCGTTTCTACTGGGAATACTGGTACATAAATTTGAATGTGGCTCATCATCCGAAAGGTCATTCTGGCAAGTCCAATCTCTCAAAAGTAGTTGATCCAGGAGGTACCACCGTTTATTTTTTCCTTTCTTTTTTTGAAACCGTTTTGCCATACAGTTTTATAACATGTTCATTAAGTCAGTTTTGTAAAGGGAAGTAAATTTTTTTGCAGAAAGTGCCTCTGAAGAGAGGAATGCCCGACGCACAGTGTTAGAGTCATCTCTTCGTGAAGTTATGTTTCAGATAATAAAATTTGTAAATGAAAAAAAGGACCATATTCCTGCAATACCAAATCTTGAGTGTGTCACATTTCCCTATGAGATCTCTATCTCAAGGTAATTTCCCCCCTTTCTCTAAGTTGTGAACATGCAATTAAGTTCTGTTCTAATCATTGATCTGTATACAAGTTTGCTACTATTGACTTCCAACTATCACTATTTGATTTGTCGGGGTTTTTTTTTCTGATTTTTATTGATAGGAAATCTGAAATGCATTTGATTTCCTTGAGTGCAATTTGGTATTTATTCTCTGTTTCCAATTATTTGACATTAGAAGTAGGTTATCAGCTTACCTTTTAAACAAAAAAAAGTGGGTTATCAGCTTTTACAAATAAATGTATTCTTTCTGACAAAAAATCTACTAAGTCCTTAACATGATATATGTATGTAGATGTATATGTGCACGTGTATATGTATATGTATCTTCAAAATCTTCACATCAGTGGGGTTAATCGACCTAAGGCATCATTCAGGAGGGAAGAAAAATTATATCTTCAGTACATGTGTTCTCCTTGTCCGCATCAATAGAAAGAAAGAGTGGAATAGGTTTCTGACGACTAATTATATTGTCCAGCCTATGTTAGTCTCCTCTCTTCCTACTTCTACCTTAAATTGATATCAGTGCAGTTTGTTGAGTAGCCAGTTATTTCTGTGTCTGACAACCTGCATGACTATTTTGGCTAATAATGGTCCTTCTATACATGTGGTATTCTTTTTCTCATATGCTCATTTGTACAAGTAATGCAGTTACATCTGCCACTTAGATGCTTATGAAAGATTTAAGTTTGTTCTGGGATATATGTGGTTTTTTAGCCTCCGTTTTATAACACTCAGCTCAGTAATTGCCTTGTGCCGAGGACGCATACTCAGCCTTGGGTCTAGTATTCTAATCAGTTTCTTCCTTCTACTTCAATTTTGTCCCTTCTGCTTCTAATGGCTGGTCAATAACCTATTTTTTCTGGTGGAAGTTTTGGGTGTTCTTGTGGAGTCAAATGTTGGAACATGACTCCTAATCTTTTGTGTGAGGAAAAGTAGATTGGAAACGGACCACTAATTACAATTGAGAACCAAACTACGCGCGGTAGGATTCTGGTTTGACTCAATCATTTGAATGTTGTGGTTATCTTTCCACATGTATGTACATATATAGAGGATAAATTATACTTGACCTTACGTTATATCACGCACAAGACATCTTATTTAGCTGATGAAACTATGGTGCATGTTAATCTCTCTGATCATAAGTTCTACCATTATAAGACTGGCAATGGCATCAAATAATTGTTAAGGACTCCCCAAATTGATGACATCATAAGATCTCCACCCTTTATGAAGAAAGAAAAAAAGGGTTTAGGATGACAATAAAGAAATAAGAATATATAAGATAAATTGAAGTGGCATATTTGTCAGAAAGTTCATGATTGTAAATAAGTATTGTTCTTGCTGAAGCCCTTTATTGTGGGAGGTCATTGTAATTCTGGAAGCTAGAGGATAGCTTTCTGTACTGGAACAAGTTAGTTCAAAGTAGTACTATTTAACTTACACCTACATAAACAAGTTAGTTCAAAGTAGTACTATTTAACATACACCTACATAAATATGTAGCTTTATTTAAAAGAAATTTGACATGTATCACATTCCAGCTAAGTTTTGTGTTGCCTTCTTTAGTTCATCAGATTCTGCTTTTGGAATGGATGTGATCAGGAGAATGCTGCAGACTGGGCATCCAACTATGCTCAGCTGATTGGAAATCTCCTGAGGGGAGGCCAATCTTCTCTGTATCCCCTTCATTAAGAGGTAAAGTGGTTGTCAATCCAACGTCTGGCAATGTGAATATTTCGGGCCAAAGTCGAGTATGTGTGTGATCTAGTGGCTAAAGAATCGCACAACTGAAAGAAATTGAAGCTACATGTACATATTAGCATAATCTACTAATGTTTTATCTTGTTTTTGTTTTCATGTTTCTTATCATAGTAAACAAAGCATATAGCTGAATATTATTACAAGATCAATCTAATTAAATTTGTTTACTCTGCAGCAGTAGTCTCTCTGTGTATGTCTGCCTTGTTGTTCGTATACCCTATTTTTTTTACCGCCAGCTGACTTTATCTGCGAAGCAGCCTGGGTTGTCGAATTTTGAGCCTTTATCCCTTTGGTGGTGGTTGTTTTTGTTGTTGTTGCCTCTCTGATGTTTCTGTTAGCTGCACGCTGCATCCTGTTTAGTTTCTTTCCAGATAGTTAACTGTATGACCGATGCTTCCTGACATGCCATAGGTGCCCGCTTAAATTTCTGTTTTTACTCCATAAAGTTGTTTTCTGCATTATAATGAAGTCCGCGATATCAAAGATATTGCATTCGACCAAATCTTTGAAATGCTATGTGTTAGTTTATATGAGTCCACCAAACTATAGAGTACCTGGTCCTCTATGAGTTTCCACTGAGAATACTAATGAAATAGTAAGTAAATGAGATATGGGATTTTTACGTGGAAAAATCTCACTCAAGGGGACAAAAACCACGACCTACACTTGTAGGCTTTCAACTTCACTAACTTGTAAACACTCGATTACAAGCCACTTTGTAATGACTCTATTACAAAGACTTCACCCACTCTAACTTGTAATACACTTATCACAAGCCACTTTGTCACTTACTGTTACAAAGGATTTAACTTATGACTAACTCTAGTCACAACAAAAACTCTGAAAGTTTATGGTTTTACAGAGGGGTTCCTATGTACCGCTTCTAACTAAGCAATTTAGGAATTACAATAAGAAAAATCACAAAGTTACAACTCAACTAATGACAACAGAATACTCGATTTAGGAACTGGTCTGTAGTAGCGTTTTACTTTGTTCTTCAAGCTCTTGAGGATTGAGTTCACTGTTTTTTCCAAGTCTTGAATGCTTGAAGTAAATTTTTTAGTGTTCAAGTGATGTCTTGATATAATCTTCTTGTTAATACACCTTTATGACATCACTTGAATGATGTATGCACTTTAGTTGGTCAAAGGACAATTGACCGCCGGAAACAGTGCAGTGCAGGCAGAAACAGTGCAGGCAGTCACGTCGCTTCCAGTTGTATCCAATTGACCTCGTACTGCTATGAGTGAACCACAAGGATATCAGGTCCTTGTCTGGTTCTCTATCTCCTGAAGCTATAACAGTTCACATTTAGCTGGATTCCGTTGATTTGCAGTGTAGCCCAAGTGTGTCAGGCTCCCTCTCTGGTTCTTGACAACAAGTTTGTTAGATCATTAAAACATAAGGCAAAGACATTGAAAACCCATCAATTTTCCCCTTTTTGATGATGACAAACTTAGACATTGATAACATGTATTTGGAGCAAAGAGAACCAGATAGGCTAACAGGAATTTCACAAGTTCCCCCTGACTTTATACTTCCCCTTAATCAGATCCTTGATACAAATTATACTTCCCCTTTTGGCATCATTAAAACGACACAAACAGTCAAACATCGTAAAGAAGTCTAGCCAAGCTAACTCATGCCACATATGTGCACTCAACATGATAGAGAAGAGAAATAGAGAATTCTAGCAATGAGATAATAGCAGAGGATAGATTTTATATATATATATATATATATATATATATATATATAGGCCTTTGCTTCAATTTCCTTCTACGCGTTCGCGTCTCTCTCCACGCGATCGCGATAGCCTACCCAGTTTACCCTTCGCAAACGCGGCCCCTCTCCCGCGAACGCGAAGGGCAATTTTGCCCAGCGAATTTTTAAGTTAAAAACAGAACAGTAGCTCGGGATTTTCATATAATTGGACTGTTAAAGACGGGAGCAGTACTGGTACATCCCAACCACATCAAAAAAAGGAACAAAACATCTGCCATGAAAAAAAAATAAATTAAAAGAACAATCCAGAAATTGGTCACTGAAGGGGTACTTAGGGGGCACTAGGAGTAGAGGGCTTGGAAGCTGCAGCAAGAGTTTGGAGAACTAAGTCTATTTGGGCATTGGCCGACTTTTGCTCATTGAGCAGTTCTTTTTTCAAGTTCTCCCCTTGTGCCCTGAGATCAGCATTCTCTTATACCAAGCGAGCCACGTCATTATTTGACGCCGGAGCCCCTTGGGTTTGCTTACCTTCCAGGATATCATTCTTGGCCTTCGACCGTCTAATCTCCTCAGTTGCACTAGTTTGAGCATTAATAAGCTGTGAGATGGTTGATGTACTGCCTACCCCCC